>NC_057405.1:31749880-31956294 GCF_019320065.1 Cervus canadensis | reverse complement strand
CAAATTTTTTTTTTTTGGGCTCCAAATTCACTGCCGATGGTGATTGCAGCCATGAAATTAGAAGACGCTTACTCCTTGGAAGGAAGTTATGACCAACCTAGACAGCATATTTAAAAGCAGAGACATTACTTTGCCAACAAAGGTCCGTCTGGTCAAGGCTATGGTTTTTCCAGTGGTCATGTATGGATGTGAGAGTTGGACTGTGAAGAAAGCTGAGCTCCGAAAAATTGATGCTTTTGAACTGTGGTGTTGGCGAAGACTCTTGAGAGTCCCTTGGACTGCAAGGAGATCCAACCAGTCCATCCTAAAGGAGATCAGTCCTGGGGGTTCATTGGAAGGACTGATGCTGAAGCTGAAACTCCAATACTTTGGCCACCTCATGTGAAGAGTTGACTCATTGGCAAAGACCCTGATGCTGGGAGGGATTAGGAGCAGGAGGAGAAGGGGACAACAGAGGATGAAATGGCTAGATGGCCTCACCGACTCGATGGACATGAGTTTGAGTAAACTCTGGGAGTTTGTGATGGACAGGGAGGCCTGGCGTGCTGTGATTCATGGAGTCACAAAGAGTCGGACCCAACTGAGCAACTGAACTGAACTGAACTGATATAATTGGGTAAATTTCTTAGCTTTAATGACTTCATCTGTAACCTCAGAGATTTGCTTTTCCTAATAAAACATCATGACAGAAGTGAAGTCGCTCAGTTTTGCCCGACTCTTTGCAACCCCACGGACAGTACCAAGCTCCTCCATCCATGGGATTTTCTAGGCAAGAGTACTGGAGTGGGTTGAATTAGCAAAAAATTTGCAGACTCAAGGAAAGTACAAATTAATATTGAATAAAAAGTTAAAAATTGAATAAAATATAATGCAGTTTTATGTTCTTAAACTTTCTCCTGCCAGGCATGAAGGTCATTGTCTTCTATTTACATACTGCCCAGTCTCTTCTTTGGCTCATCTCCCTCTTACAGTACTTTAAAAAAAAATTTATTTGACTGCATCAGTTCCATGCAGGATCTTTAGTTGTGGCATGTGGGATCTAGTTCCCTGACCAGGGATCAAACCCAGGCCCCTTGCATTGGGAGCATAGAGTCTTACCACTGGACCACCAGGGAAGTCTCCTTAGGGTACTTTCTAATAGACAGCTAGCAGAAACCAGTCAGCACTGCCTGGAAATCTCCATAGTCAGCTCCACAATTTTGTTAGCTATATTTTCTATCTTCCAGAGTACCGCAGGTGACAATTATGAATTGTTGCAGTAGTGTGTGAATGGGTCACCACTTTTTTCAGCCTGCTGCCGTAGTTTACTTATTCTTGTTCCAGCCTTCACTGGTGGTTGGTTCAACATTCTTTGCAGCCTTTGCTAACTGTTTCCTTGCTACTATCCCAGTCTTTGTTTACAGCCATGGTCCACAGCTCTTCCAGCCTCCGCAGATTGCCTAGCCCTAAAGTCAATTGTCACACATTTCAGATATTTGCAATAGCAATGACCCACTTACAAAAAAAATTTTTATATCAGTTCATGTTTGCTTGTAATGAACCACTCCAAAACTTAGTCCCTTAATAGTATAATCATCTGTTAGCTCACAAATCTGTAAATCAGCGATTTTGGCTGGACTTACCACGGTGGTTCACCTGGACTCACTGACGTGGCTCCATTCAGCTGGTATGTAACTGGGGTCTGGTTATTTATAAATGGGCTCACTGACATATAGTGGGTGACGGGAGCAACAGGGACATGCCTCCAACGTGTAGCAAGGAAGTCTAGGCTTCTTGTTATAGTTGCTGAAAACCAGGTCAAAACAGCAAGAGAAAGTGAGTTCCAATGCATAATCACTTTTCAAGTGTTTGCTTGTGTCATATTTTTTTATTCTCATTGGCCAAGCAAGCTCCTTGGCCATGCCAAAAGTCAGTGTGGGAGGTGATTATCCGAGTTTGTGGCTGTAAGGAGAGAAATTTTGTGAAGGATCTGTAACAAATGGTAGTGCCTGAGTTTGGTTTTGAATACCACAGGATTTTGTCTATTTTACAGACAGACAAGTAGGAGGGAAATTCATTGCAAAAATAGGGGACATTGTATTAAAAGCTGTGTAGGAGTAAACCCACCCTGAAAACATGGGATTTTGCCTTTTCTTCATATCACTGTCATTCAACACTGCATGACTCAAGCTTCAAAAGAGAACTTAGAGGGAATTCCATGCCGGTCCAGGGGTTAGGACTCCACACTTCCACTGCAGGGGAACTGAGTTCGATCCCAGTCAGGGAATTAAGGTCCTTATAAGCTGCGTGGCCGAAAAAAAAAAAAAACCAACTTAGATTATTTCTTCAGATGTAGAATTTTAATTCCAACCCATGCATATCCTGACAGAATAAACTTTAAAAATCATGGAGAGAACATGATTTTTTTAAAGGCAGTTCTATTGTCATTACTTTATAAATAGGATAAAATTTCAAGGGTTAACTCACAGACAAATAATAAAATGAATGATTAATATTATTTCCATTCAAAATGATTCAGATTGGGAGCGGTGACGGTGGTTGGCAGTGCGTGAAACCAATAAAGCACAGCAGTGGAAATCCTTGAAGAAAGAGACACTGGTGGCTATGATGGATTTTACATAGAAGGGGGACAAATGACTAAGTAAAGTTTATTGGTGATGGTCAACTGTATGTTGAAAATGGATTAACCACTAATAGTAGTTGACCTGTTATGTTATACACCTTGCTCTGTGCTTAAGTGACATTATTCAACTCTCAACATTCTAATATTCTGGAATCGAAAGAAACATCCATGTTTAAATGCATTTCACATTAGATGCATTTCACATTTAACTGCAGGGGCTTGCAAATTTTGCCACTGGATCTCTTTTATGCCACTGTCAAGGTGCCTGTTTTTCAGCATTTTACTTCTGTGATCTAGATGATGAAAATTGTTGTTCAAAGCAGTTGTAACCCAACTTTGTGTCTTGGTTCCCTCGTGACCTGTCTGATATGATAGTTTTCAGAAGAAAATGGAATACCTTTGAAAATTAGTGAGTTATTAAGCTGTTATATCTGGAGTTTTGCGAAACTGTTGATAATGAGTTTTTTTGGCAAAGGTGTGAGGAGATTAATCTGAGTGTGTTAGAGGTGAATTGGAGACTGGAGATATGGCCTTTCATCTGAGCACTGTCCAGGGAGCTGAAGGAACTTATCCAAAACTACAAGTCAGTTAATTGCATAGCTGAGCTCCTAACCCAGACCACCCATCAATACTATTGCTCTTTCTGCCACATCATGTTACTGCTCATCAAAATAAAGTTTGTGGTACAAATAAATCACGATTTCATAGCCATTTCAAAAAGTTTTATTTTCACAGCTTTTCATATTTATTTTCATAGCTACTTCAAAAGTTAAATATTTATTAGCATGGTGCTAGTGGTAAAGAACAGGCCTGCCAATGAATGAGACCGTGAATCGATCCCTGGGTTGGGAAGTTTCCCTGGAGATGGAAATGGCAACCCCCTTCAGTATTCTTGCCTGGAGAACCCCATGGACAGAGCAGCCTGGCAGGCTACAGTCCATAGGGTCGCAAAGAATTGGACACAGCTGAAGCGACTTAGAATGCACTTATGCATGCCCCAGTTCTAGGTGCCTAAGATAAAGAAAGCTGAGCTCCAAAGAATTAATGCTTTTGAACTGTGCTGTTGAAGAAGACTCTTGAGAATCCCTTGGACTGCAAGGAGATCAAACCAGTCAATGGCAAAGGAAATCAGTCCTGAATATTCATTGGAAGGACTGATGCTGAAGCTGAAACTCCAGTACTTTGGCCACCTGATGCCAAGAACTGACTCATTGGAAAAGACCCTTATGCTGGGAAAGATTGAAGACAGGAGGAGAAGGGGATGACAGAGGATGAGATGGTTGGATGGCATCACCGACTCAAAGGACATGAATTTGAGTAAGCTCTGGGAGTTGGTGGTGGACAGGGAAGTCTGGGGTTTTGCAGTCCATGGGGTCACAAAGAGTCAGACACTACTGAGTGACTGAACCTACTGAACTGAACTAAAGACAGGATAGTGAACAAAATATAGTACTGGCTTTCAAATGTTATTAGTATCAGATTAGTTAAGATATCACATAACAAATGATTTGTGTGATAAACAGTCTTATAACTGTTTGTCCATACATTCATTTGTTCAAGAACTATTTCCTAAGCATCAATAAAGTGTCATTACTTTTCTAGGCACTGATAAAATGTCAGTGAATCAGAAAGAAAATATCCCTATTCTCAGGGAGCTTGCAGTATAGTATTCATTTGAAAATATGTGAATTTTTCTTTATAAGTAAATATAAAAGTATAAATATAAAATATATAAACATAAAATATAACTAAATAAAATAAATATTATATGCATACAAACATTTATACACATAAACAATGTGACATAGTGCAAAGGCAACTTTCTAGGAATCAGGAGATGTGGGTTTTAATTTTGACTTTTGCCTTTCAAACTGTATGACTTTGAAAAAGTTACCTAACTTGCTGAGGTCCCTATTTACTAGTCTGTAAAACAGGGGGAAGAGACTACACTTGTATGATTCAGTATGGTAGCCGCATACCAGCCCTGGAATCAGCCATTCCTCTTAGAAGCCCTGGTTCCTTTCTGTAAGGATGACATCAGAGACCAAGGTTGTGCTACTTGCTATACTTGCTGTTTTGCTTTCAGATGCCTCTTACTGGCCTGAACGCTTCCTATTTCTTTTCCTTCAAAGTTCCTACCTTCTATTTATCTCAGTCATTTCTACCTGCTTCTGATTCTTTCATCCTGCTGGCTTCCTTTTTGTATTTGCAATATGCTGTTATTTATCAATCCCTGTTTCGCCAAAAGTTTTCACTTTCTCAGGTTTGAAGGATTTGTTAACAAAATAAGCCATTCATTATATACAAATAAATAATATAGATATTTATTAAAGAATTATGTAGCCTACTTTCAATATACTAATGTTAAAAGAAAAGAGAAATAGAGGGCAGAATACATCACCAAATTGGGTTTTTGACCAACATCCGGACTGAATCAGCCCTGGGAAGTCCCATATCATAGCACATCTGGAGTCCCAATTGGGAAAGAGTCCCAGGGAACCTGTCTGCTTGGGGCGGGGGGTGAAAATTCAAAGATTGCAGTTCGGATTCCTGTTTATAATCCCAGGACAGCAAACTGATTTCATCATAATGTGTGACCAAATTGCAGCTCTGGTTTCATGTTAATGCTGTTTGTTTTGTCTTGTCAAACTTGGAATGTTGCTAAACCGGGGCCTTGGTTGCCCAGTTCCCCTCCAGGGGCTCAACAATCTCAAGATTCCTCCCCCATCTTCTGTAGGGTGCTGCCAGTCTTGCACTCACAGCAGGCAGTCACTCACAGTCACTCCTGGTCAGGGCAGTGTCCAGGCAGGTTAGAAGCTAGCTCAGAGGCCTGCTCTGCTTTGTCTCTGAAGCCTAAACAAGACGGTCTGATTTCCCTAACAATCCCATCCCTCATTCCTGACGTGCCCCTTCTTCTACACCTCCAAAATAGCTCCTCTTTTATTCTTTGGAAAGCTGGTACATGTTAACCGCTTTCTTTTCTTCCTTCATTCTGGACCCTGGAAAGTGGATCAGCCTACCTTTTTGGTGTGTGTGTACTGGCAGGCAGTGGGGGGTGAGGAGGGGTGGTGGTATGTGGTTAGATTGTGATTCATTCTGTTTCATACTTTCATCTAACCAGTTTTAATATCAAACTGGTCTACTAGAGTGCAGTGTTCTTCCAACAGTGGTCTTAGCTCCCTTTTTCCTGTTACGACTTTGGGAACTAAATCCTTTTTTTTCTTGTAATTTGAAATTTGTTCATTAAATCCTTGCTTGGTATTCCAGAAAATAAAGAGAAAGAGAAGACACACCTGCCCGTGGTAATTCTAATCAAAGTCCATGCCATGGAAATATTGATAATTGTTTTCACTTAGTGATAGACACATGGAGATTCAGTATATTGTTCTATTTTTGCATATGTTTGAACATTTTGATAAGAGGGTGTGGTATATACACACAATGGACTATTACTCTCCATAAAAGATGAACTAATGCCATTTGCATGGATGGACCTAGAGATTATCATACTGAAGAAGGAATTCATAGGGCCTGGACTCCATCTGAGGCCTGTTCATGCTGATCATGCTCGGCCGCCTCTCCAATGGACTCTGCACTCTTGTGTTCAGTGTCTATGGAAACTACAACAGAAGGATAAGACCCCCTCCGGACAGGCGAACCTTGAAGATCGTATCCAGGTTACTCATCACCTAAGAGAACACATACACTAATCACCCCTTCCTCCAGACCTCCAGACAGGCCATAAGTTTTTCTGTACCTGCCGGAGTGTAACCTCGTGCTTATTGATTAATGGCTAATTGTTTAACTGTCTGAGCATAGGGCACATGAGTGATGGGGTTATTGGGGTTGTATTTACTCTTCCTTAGTTTATGTAAGTCTCAAGGAATTTGGGGTGGTGGGTTCGGACACGTACACATGGGATATAAAAGATTTTCACAAATGCTGGTCAGGGTCCTTGGCTAAGAGGAGACTCTGCCTTGGGCCCACTGGTGTAATAAACTGCACTCCACTATCTGCATTGTCCTTCTGAGTGAGTTTGTTTCCTGGAACGCATGGCTACAACAATACTAAGTGAATTGAGCCAAAGGCAAATATCATATGATATGGCTTATATGTGGAATCTTAAAAAATGATACAAATGAACTTATTTACAAAACAGAAAAAGACTCACAGACATAGAAAACAATTTATGGTTACCAAAGGTGAGGGAAAGAGACATAAATTAGGAATTTGGAATTAAAATATATACACTACTATATATAAAATAGATAACCAAAAAGGACCCATTTATGGCACAGGGAACTATACTCAGTATCTTGTAATAACCTATAGTGGAAAAAAGTCTAAAAAAAGAGTACATATGAATCACTTTGCTGTACACTAGAAACTTCCACAACATTATTAATCAGCTATATTTCAATAAAATTAGAAAAGTAAAAAATGAAAACTCCAACTTTTTTATTTAAATTAAAAAACAACACAAGTACCAAGGATGCATCTTATATATTCACGTCAGTTTGTCACCAGAATATTTTGCTGAGTAGTAGCCATCTCACCATTGGTCAGAAGGTCAATTAGAGATCTTTCTTATTTCACGGAAAATTTATATGTTACTATAGACATTGGGGTTCATGTATCTTTTCAAGTTAGAGTTTTCACTGCGTATATGCCCAGGAGTGGGATTGCTGGCTCAAATGACAGCTCAGTTTTTAATTTTTCAAGGAACATCCATACTGTTCTCCATAGTGACTGCATTCCCACCACCAGTTTAGAAGGGTTTCTTTCTCATTTCTTAAAAGTAAACCTATGACTATATGTTTGTTCTCCAAGTTTGGCCTTGGAGTACAAAAGGAAGCAGGGCAAAGGCTAACAGAGTCTTGCCAAGAGAACACACTGGTCATAGCAAACACCCTCTTCCAACAACATAAGAGACTACTCTACACCTGGACATCACCAGATGGTCAATACTGAAATCAGATTGATCATATTCTTTGCAGCCAAAGATGGAAAAGTTCTATACAGTCAGCAAAAACAAGACCAGAAACTGACTGTGGCTCAGATCATGAACTACTTACTGCAAAAGTCAGACTTAAACTGAAGAAAGTAGGGGAAACCACTAAACTAGTCAGGTATGACCTAAATCAAATCCCTTACAATTATACAGTGCAAGTAAGAAATAGATTCAAGGGATCAGATCTGATAAACACAGTGTCTGAAGAACTATGGATGGAGGTTCATAACATTGTATGGGAGGCAGTGATCAAAACCATCCCCAAGCGAGAGAAAAGCAACATGCAAAATGAGGCCTTACAAATAGCTGTGAAAAGAAGAGAAGCAAAGGGCAAAGGAGAAAAGGAAAGATATTCCCGTCTGAATGCAAAGTTCCAAAGAACAGCAAGGAGAGATAAGAAAGCCTTCTAAGTGATCAGTGCAAAGAAATAGAGGGAAACAGTAGAATGGGAAAGACTAGAGATCTCTTCAAGAAAATTAGAGATACCAAGGGAACATTTCACGCAAAGATGGGCACAATAAAGAACAGAAATGGTAGGGACCTAACAGAAGCAGAAGACATTAAGAAGAGGTGGCAAGAATACACAGAGGAACTATGCAAAAAAGATCTTCATGACCCAGATAACCACGATGGTGTGATCACTCACTTAGAACCAGACATCCTAGAGTGTGAAGTCAAATAGACCTTAGGAAGCATCACTATGAACAAGACTAGTGGAGGTGATGAAATTCAAGCTGAACTATTTCAAATCCTAAAAGCTGATGCTGTTAAAGTGCTGCACTTAAAATGCCAGCAAATTTGGAAAACTCAGCAGTGGCCACAGGACTGGAAAAGGTCATTTTTCATTCCAATCCCAAAGAAAGTTCAAACTACCACACAATTGCACTCATCTCACATGCTAGCCAAGTAATGCTCAAAATTCTCCAAGCTAGGCTTCAACAATACATGAACCGAGAACTTCCAGATGTTCAAACTGAATTTAGAAAAGGCAGAGATACCAGAGATCAAATTGCCAACATCTGTTGGATCATGGAGCCAGCAGAATTCCAAAAAAAATCTGCTTCATTGACTATGCTAAAGCCTTTGACTGTGTGGATCACAACAAACTGGAAAATTCTTCAAGAGATGGAAATACCAGACTACCTTACCTGCCTCCTGAGAAATCTGTATGCAGGTCAAGAAGCAACAGTTGGAACCAGACATGAAAGAACGGACTGGTTCCAAATAGGGAAAGGAGTGTGTCAAGGCTGTATATTGTCACACTGCTTATTTAACTTAAACACAGAGTACATCATGCAAAATGCCAGACTGGATGAAGCACAAGCTGGAATCAAGATTGCCGGAAGAAATATCAGTAACCTCAGATATGCAGATGACACCACCTTTATGGCAGAAAGCGAAGAGGAACTAAAGAGCCTCTTGATGAAAGTGAAAGAGGAGAGTGAAAAAGTTGGCTTAGAGCTCAACATTCAGAAAACTAAGATCATGGCATCTGGTCCCATCACTTCATGGCAAATAAATGGGGAAACAATGTAGACAGTGACAGGCTTTATTTTTGGGAACTCCAAAATCACCGCAGATGGTGACTGCGGCCATAAAATTAAAAGACGCTTGTTCCTTGGAAGAAAGTTGAAGTGAAGTGAAGTCGCTCAGTCGTATCCGACTCTTTGCGATCCCATGGACTGTAGACTACCAGGCTCCTCCATCCATGGAGTTTTCTAGGCAAGAATACTGGAGTGGGTTGCCATATCCTTCTTCAGGGGATCTTCCCAACCCAGCGATCGAATCCGGGTCTCCCGCATTGCAGGCAGACGCTTTACCATCTGAGCCACCAGTGCATGCTATGACCAACCTAAATAGCATTTAAAAAGCAGAGACATTACTTTCCCAACAAAGGTCCATCTAGTCAAAGAGCTGAGCTGTCTGCAGGGGTTAAAGTAACAGACTCCACACACATCCTCTCATCTGTTGTTCATTCCTCATGGCTATACTATCTCCTTCCCTACAGGAATAACTCATTCTTTTCATTCAAGTGAAACTCATTTGACCCTCATAGCAAATCAATGTGCTGATGTGTTTAAATTAACTTTTCTCTTTTAGGAGATTCATTTACGTTATTCATTTGCATTGTAAACATTTTCTCCCTTGATGATTCCAAGGAAAACAAGAGCCAAGTCAGACTTGAATGATCATGTCTTAAATCAGTGAAGTTCAAAATAATAAACTGTAATATACATAATTGTTTGTCCATTCCAGCCTGATTAATTCCAAACTCTGTGCAATCAAGGGTAACTTTTCTCCTGGAAGCATCCTGGAAAAAGTTTTGCATGCCAAATGGGACACATAAATGAATTGTAAAATATTAAAATTGGCTTAGAAAAAAGACATTCTCTGGATTTCTAATGTTTGCTGGCTGAAGCAGTGTCCTAGCAAGCTTATCCAGTACTAATTACAATGCATTTTCCTCCAGTGCACATTTAGTCCAAATATAAATATTCCAAACATAATTACCTTTAGTAGGCTACTGCATGGTAATATTTGCTACAATCTGGGAACACTCCCAGGGGAATAGCCATTGCTCTCATTTCTCTATTAATAGCTCCTCACATTGTTTATTTCATTTTACAGATGTTTTTGAAAATCTTTTCTGGATGCTTTTTGTTGCTCAATAAACTTTTAAACCTTTCATATTTTAATAACAATCTGGAAATTTAAAAATCTTCTCAAAGTCATTAATTCTATTTTTTCTTGTCATAAATCACTAAAACGATCATTAATTAAAAGGGAAAAATTTGATAGGTATCAATTTTAATAAAAATTACAGTGATTCACATTATAATTCTGTGTGTCTTCTTTACTCAATCATCTTACTTATCATCATTTAATTTAGAAATTATCTATAAAATATTATAAAATGCAAGTACTCTTTTATATCTGCTGATTAAAACAAACAAATCATGTTTTTAGATCAAAGTTTATTGAATTGTATGTAATAGCATTCTACTTGGACACCTTTGTTGTTGTTGACTCACTAAGTCATGTCTGACGCTTTGCAACCCATGGACTGCAGCCCACCACACTCTTCTGTACATGGGATTTCCAAGACTCGATAATTGTGTTTGTGGTCTGTGAAGATATATAAATTGGCAATTGTTATTTTATATATTTCTCACATGGCAGAAAAGCATGAATTGTTATAAAAGTAAATATGTTACTGAGTTTTCTAAAGTACTTTATCTTTTTCTAATCATAAAAGTTAAACATGTTCATAATAGACAAATTAGAACCTATATTTAAAACACAAATTCAAAAATATCCAGTAGTTCCATCATCCAAAGCTAGAGTTAATATTTTTGCACATTTATTATGCTATTATGCTGAAGTTTGTTTCTCGGGTGGAGAGGGAGGTGGGAGGGGGGATCGGGATGGGGAATACATGTAAATCCATGGCTGATTCATGTCAGTGTATGACAAAAACCACTACAATATTGTAAAGTAATTAGCCTCCAACTAATAAAAATAAATAAATGAAATGAATAAAATAAATGAATAAAAATAAATAAATAAATGAAAAAATAAATAAATAAAAGCTTAAGGAACATAACACAAGCTTTTGTAGTTGCAGTGAATAATAAATAAACCAATTTCAAATAAAATGCCTATAATACTGTGAATCAATTGTTTCCTTTCCTTGGGTAATGTTTGTTTTCATGGAAAAAATTCAGGATGATTTCCATTGGGAATTTTCATCCAAATAATATTAAAATCTTATCTTGTACTTATCTAAATTTCTGTAAAGTATTTTTCCCACTTTTAACATGTATAATATTCACAGATATTTTCTAAATGTTAGACAATCTCTCCTAATTAAAGAACATAAATACATTATATTAAAACTAAAAAAATAAAAATAAGAAAAATAAAAATTATTGTATTATTTCCTTTCCTCATTATAAGTTTAACATTTTTAATATTTCCAAAGTTTAATCAAATATGATAATATTTAATCACATTACAATTGATAGTATCTTCAATTTTCTTTTTTAAATACTTTCATGATTATTGAATTTCGCACATTATAATTTTTGTACAGAGGAATTTCTTCAAACAGAATAATTCTAAAAGTGGAATTATTGGATTGAGGGATACAGTCATTTTAAGACTTTGATATACTACTAACAAAACAATTCAAAGCAGTTTATACTACCAGAGTGTCTGAGAGTGCCTGTTAGAATACCTCCTTACCAGCATTCAATATTTTTATTTTTGAAATAAGAAATAAGTGGAGAAATGAAAACAGAATCTACTTGGACCTAATCACTTGATTTTGAAAAATTTTAAAGGCTTCTAATGATGTTAGACTTTTCCATATTTCTAACATGCATTAACTTCTCTTTGGGCAACTGTCTATATTTGTATCTTTTGTTTATATGCTTTACTGGAAACTTCTTTCACTATTTATAACTTTAGAAAGCTTCCTGCTTGCAGAAATTGGATAAATATTTCATGTTATACTTGCTTTTTATATTTTGAATATTATATTTAGTTCTTAAATTCATTTGGTATGTATTTGATGAAATAATATAATATATTTGTTATAAATAGAGATCTCTAAGTCTGTGATTTTCCCCAGAGTCATTTAATGAATAATTCTTATTTTTATTTGAGAAGTTTTCTTTATCATATATTAAATTTATGGCATATTAAATTAAATAAATTAGATAAATTAAATAAATAAATTAATTAATTAAATTAAATTAAATTAAATATATTAAATTTATGTTACTATTATAAAAACTTTGGTAGTGCTCTAATATTTTAATGTTTGAACATTTTATATTTCTCCTCATAATTATTAGTTTTCATTTTTAGCCTTACTTTGTATGCTTATTCATTTGAATATATTTTAAGATCATTTTGAAAAAAATTTTTAAATGGAGTTTGGACTGTCAGTGAACTTATAAATCAATTTGGGATGATTTGACACCTTTAAATTATTCAGTTTTCCTTTCCAGGGACATGGTATATTTTTAGCTTTTTCTTTATGTAGGTCATGAAATGTGACTACTGTGAATGAAACATCTTGTCTTTTACATTATCTAGCCAGATACTGATAGATATTTCATAACAGTATCTGTAATGACAATATTTATCTATATAATGTCTATCTCTTTCATTGTCTAATTAGATATTGCTAGGTATATAGTAATAATATAATAATATACATACACTTACATATACTTACACTCATTGGCCTTAGGGTTTACTACTCAATTATGTTATTTAGTTTACAAAAATCTGAGGAAATGAACATTTTGGCTTCCATTTTACAAACAAAGAAACTAAAACTCAGAGCGTTTTGAGTAACTTGCCCCAATATGCACCTTCTGAGTGACAGAGCCAAGTCTTTCTGACCTCTGACCTCAGAGTCTGTGTTATTAACCACATCACTCTGCCGTAGGAAAGCTATTCCATTTTATATTTTTGACTTATGTTCTGATGGACTGAAACTTAGGATTTGGAGGAAAGTATATTTGAATTACAAATTTCAAGTCAGCATTTTTTATTCCCTGTTGCAGACTCCTCAATAAATCCTCTATTGAATTTCAAAGAATACTCTAGAAACAAGAATTCTCAAATGACTGTCAGTAGAACTTGTCAAAAGAAGATTAGAAAGGCTCTATTAATATTTTTGCATATATTATGTCCTTAGCACAAACTTTGTGATTTAGAAATTATGTTTCTCTCCCACTTCTGGAATTTCTTATATAAAAATCTTCTAGATACTTCCAGAAATTCCTATTTAATTTTTTTCAGTAGACAGCTATCATGATGACATAGCATGAACATACCTACTATGATCACAACATGAAAAATAAGAGGGAAAACAGGTCATTTGCCTCTCCAAAGAACATTGAGAATTATAAGCTCTACACAGCTCATTTGGCCACATAATTTTAAAATGACATTAAGAAATGGATGATAAATAATAACTTATGGTCCCCTAAGAAATGAATAATAAATAATGACTTATGAACAATAACAGAATGAAGAACAGCCCTTTAAAAATGGGGACAGACCATATAATTTTCTCAGAAATCTGTTCATTATCAAAGACACTGAATGGAAAAGGAAGGAAGATGGCTCAGTCTTCCAAGATTAAGTCATCTAGAATCTTTGCTATTCTGATGGTTTCTGTCCATCATGACTGCAAAAGTCACTCTTCTTGTTTTGATGTTTACATGCTTGTCCAAGTGGTACATAAAAGGAAACAAGCCAAAACACACAATTTTTGGATCTCTTCTTTTCACTGGGGCCACAAGCATGGTTATCTTCATTTATGTGATAAACTTTTCCTTTGGCACTCAGTTCTTCTGCACATGTGTGTATCTTGTCTAAAATTGAAGTTTGTTGTGATTTTGAAGAGTTTCAATAGAAAATAGTCCTGAAAATTATTTCCACCCATCTTCCTCAACATTCCATAACTTTGATCGGAGTAACATTGGGACTGGCAGATACAAACTCAGAGACCGTGGCTAATTAGATGGTAAAACGAGAACTTTGTTCCTTGACTCACACCAACTACAAACTATTTTTTTCTTTCTTCACTTTGTTGTGTATATTATATAAGTTGCTTCTCAAAGGAAGATTCCAGCCATGATTGAAAAGCAGCTTCCATACCAAAACTGAATACTCTTTGGAAGATGAGATTCTCTCTGGTCTAGTGCAACACAATTAAAAGGGTTTGAATCACCAAGACAATGAGGGGTTGATTCCAAACCTTTGGCATAGAGTCTCATGCCTAGAGTAACTGCAATCTGAAATACTGCAGTCATTATGAGAAGCATGTAACCTCCCTTAAGTATCAAATAACCATTATAGAATGCTCAGATAGTATTTGTAAAATTCATAAATGAAGAGTCACTGTTTTGACAACTGAAAACATTCCCAAAGCAGCCTTGGATTCTCCTAACCTAATGCTTTTCAAACTTTGCTGTGTATACAAATCACCTGGATGAAGGCTTTTATTCCGTAAGTCTGGGGCGGGGCCTGAGACTAAGTGCCTCACAGAGATGCTGACACTGCTTGTTTGTGGACGCCACTTTGAGAAGTAAGATTTTAGCCAAAAATATCCCAGCTCACTTTAGTGAGCTCACTTAGCTCACTGCAAAGCAGCCAGGACTCCTTTAATATTTCAATAGCTTCTACTGCTCCATTATATAATAAAGGATTTAAGAGATGAGGCTTTCTAACTCTGAAGAACTTGTACATAATTCAAAATCTCTTTATAGCCTGCAATGCAAAAAGCTCACCTGTAGCAGTCCTGGGCTTCCCTGGTGGTCCAGTGGTTAAGAATCCACCTGCTAATGCAGGGGACACAGGTTCAATTCCTGGTCCAGGAGGATCCCAGACAGCAAATGGCAGCTGAGCCTTTACAACATGACTACTGAAGCCTGTTCACCTAGAACCCACACTCGGCAACCAGAGAAGTCACCGCCATGAAAAGCCCACATATCGCAACGAAGAGCAGCCCCCACTCGCTGTAACTAGAGAAAGCCTATGCACAGCAGTGAAGACTCCGTACAGCTTAAAAAAAGCAACAGTCCCCCAATTATGTATATTAAAAAATGGAGTAAAATCTTTAAAAATTGTAATTATTCTACTGTATACTTGAAACTTACATAATATTGTACACCAACTATACCTCAATAGAAAGATTTTCAATAAATAAAAGCTTGGAAATGGGGGTAAGAACAACAAATTTTGAAACTTTGTGAAAAAGTTCTCAATTAGCCTTCATCAGGGTTCCTTAAAATGATGGATATTTCTCAAGGAGCTCTTTCTCTGTAGTAGACTGGCACGCTCCCCTTTGTATATTCAAGTAACACTGCACCCTTGACTGTTGACTTTCATAGAAAATCTCTACTGGATGTTGCATGAAAGGATACACTCTTCTGGCACATTGGCAGAAAAAGTATTAGAAAGGCCCAGAGACAGACGCCGAGGTCATGACATCGAAGTCGCAGTAAGACAGGTTTGCATAACTATCTGAGACACAGATAGTTATGCCGGCAAGGCAGAGGCATCTTCTAGGGTCATCAGTTACTGAAGGACAGGGAAGCCTGGTGTGCTGCAGCCCATGGGGTCGCACAGAATCAGACATGACTGAACGACCACCACCACACCACACCATATGTGGTGACCACCCTGTAAAGAACTTAACAGCCCATGTGGTCTTGACTTGACCATTTGTTGGAATAGCAGTCAGGTGACCATGGAGGTAATTCTATAAGATCAGGTCTGGTTTCTATCAGACAGGACCAGCCAGCGCAAAGCCCGGAAGCAGCAGGTCTGGGTAGAGTAAGCCCTAATGTGGAAGGTCTCCTTAGTGACCTCTGCAGTGGTCAGGTTTTTGTCTCGGTTATATTAAATCAGGGAGGAAGATGGATATGCATGTCTCATCCTACAGAAGAATCTAGAGAAGCAGAGAAGCCCAGTTGGGGGGAAATTCAGGGGTGGCTCAGTAAACCCATAGCTGGTCAAACTCTCCATTCCAGTGTCCATGCAGAATTCATTCCTTTCTGAAACCAGTGCCAGTTTCTGCTCTTCAGGTCCAATTTCTGTCTCTTTCTGTTACCAGTAGTTACAAAACCAAGCCTCCTCCCTTTAGCTATATGTTGTTTCAAATTCTTTGTCTGCATGCATAATACTGTACAGCAAAGCCATGGTCATGACAGTTACTTCGTGTGTGTGTGATTTGAGAGCCTAATTTTTCATATCTTTTTAATTTTTTTAAATTTTTTAATTGTAGTATAGTTGATTTATAATGTTGTGCTACTTTCAGGCATACAGGAAGTGATTCAGTTTTATATATACTATAGCCTGCCAGGTTCTTTTCCATGGGATTCTCCAGGCAAGAATACTGCAGTGGATAGCCATTTCCTTCTCCAAGGAATCTTCCCGACCCAGGGATCAAACCTACATTGAAGGTAGATTCTTTACCACCTCAATCATCAGGGAAGCCCATAATATATTGTTTTTTAGGTTTTTTCCCTTACAGGTTATTGCAATATATTGAGTATAGTTCTCTGTGCTATACAGTTCCATAATAAAATTTTTTTTTCTATGATGGAAGTAATGGAGATAGTAAGCTTGGATAATGTAGAGCTATAGAAAACCCCCAAATGTCCCTAATTCTTATAATTCAAAAGCAATCACTATTAACATTTTAGTGTGTTTATTTCTGTTTTCCTCTTGAAGTGAAAGTGAAAGTCGCTCAGTCGTGTCTGATTCTTTGTGACCCCATGGACTATACAGTCCATGGAATTCTCCAAGCAAGAGTACTGGAGTGGGTAGCCTTTCCCTTCTCCAGGGGATCTTCCCAACCCAGGGATTGAACCCAGGTCTCCCACATTGCAGGAGGATTCTTTACCAGCTGAGCCACAGGGAAGCCCAATTTTCCTCTTACTAAACATTTAACAATTTATTAAAGCAATATCAAAACTTAGATATCTTCTAAGTGATACAGATTTCTCTAAGACTCCTTGCCCCTCCCCCCATCACCCGTGCCAAGTCTCACTCTCCAGGGGTAACCATTTTCATCTAGTCCTCTGAATGTAAAGGATTTTATTTTTTTGTGGTGGTTACCCTCTAACTTCTCACTTCTATTTATTGACATTAATTTTAGGTGGTCTTCATCAACTAGTTATGAAAGATGAGGAAATTAGGACATTTACAGATACTCCACCTTTTTCCTTCCTGCGTTTTGTTAAATTTTTTAAAAAATTGTTGACATTTATAATGCTGATAGGGCTTCCCAGGTGGCGCTAGTGATAAAGAACTTGCCTGACAGCGCAGGAGTTGTAAGAGACATGGATTCGATCCCTGGGTCAGGAAGATCCCCTGGAGGAGGGCATGGCAACCCACTCCAGTATTCTTGCCTGGAGAATCCCATGGACAGAGGAGCCTGGCGGACTACAGTCCACGGGATTGCAAAGAAGCGGATACAACTGAAGTGACTTAGTGACACACAAGCACATCATGCTGATAGTGTCTTCTGGCTTTAAGAGCTCTTCCATGCGTGCTGTTTGTAGACGGAGTTTGGGGATATAAACCCAGGGAAAGACAGAGAAAGAGAGGGAAAGGGGAGCAGGGAGGACCCAACTGTCTCAGTAGTTCTTTAATTAATTATACTGATGATAACCCCATCTTAAATTGACTTTTGCCAACAGTGTCTCTGAACTTGGAATTTCTCTGGGCCTCATTTAGAAAGGAATTCTCTTACCATGAAGTTTTAAGAAACTTTTAAGAAAATTAAATGTGCATTAATTTTTTAAAACACCATCCTTGTAGAGAAGGGGGACAAAAAGAAGCAAATGTAGAAAAATATGGGAAATCTATTGAAAATGTGTCCATTTCCCCAGTACCCCTATAGCTTTTCACTTCTCTATTTGCACCTTCAGCCTGATCCTAATTAGTTTCTGTCTTCTTGGATTTCTGCAAACTTTTGGCCAATTGCTATCTCTGGCCCATGGACGTATGTTACGTTTTTAATCTTTAAAATGTTTTTTAAGATTTATGTGATGGTTCTTCTATTATTTCCCTGGGACTTCATGGGACAGAGGGTTAGATGTGTGTGTTCAGTCCACACTTGGCAACACTAGGAATAACCTCCCCTGTATGACCATTGCATGGTTTCAGCCACGTTATTATGAATCTGATATCTCACTAATTGAATTGGTTAACTTAAATCTCAATAAATACAAAGCTGTAGCATGGTGTCAATATTTATTCAGATACCAGAACGTGAAGCTCCTTCCCTGGCTTGGTCCTACTAGCTGCCCTGCCTCCCGTCATTTTCTTCTGTTAGGTCTATTCTTATCCTAACCACCTCCTATGTGGTTCTCATAAATGCCCTCTGCAAAAACCAAAAGGAAATTGAAGAGTAATTACGTCCCATTCCTACTGAAAACTACATTCATTTTTTGTTTTAAACTATTTTGGTGCCTACTCTTGTGTGGATCCCTGTTCTAGGTGCCAGGCATATGACAGAGAATCAAACAGAGACAAACTCCCACCCTGAGGTGCTTATATTCTAGAAGGCAGGGACATGTTATATCCTTTAGGACTACAGCCATCAGCTCCATACAAATTGGCAAGCACCAGAAGCATAAAATGTGTAATGCTGCCAGCTTAGAAAATGCATTATCAGAAACTCCTGGCTAGCTTACCAATACCACAGACTCTTCTAATGGATTACTTGGTGGTCAGAATATCTTTGTCCATGGATCAGCGGATATTTAATAATGAAAATAATAATCACATTTAAAGGAACAAATAAATGCTAGAATTCTTAAAATTTGAAAACAACATCAGTATCCTATAATATTAATGGTTAACAAGTTGTGACATATCTGTAAAATGGAAATAGACTATTATAAACAATATTTATATAGATTTTTTTGCGAGTGTGAAGATTTTTTTAAGATGAGAAAATTGTTGTCATCAAGTGAAAAAAACTCATAAAAAATCATGTATATAGTTGGATTATGTATGTTAATGAAGCTGTCTCCATATTAAAAAATACAGCAGTATCACTGCTTTCCACTGTGTTCTCTTGAATTCCAGATTAACATCTTGGGCAGATTCTATAACACAGCTGCTACTTTCAGGGTTGGAAGTATATTTCAGTTTTAAAGCCTCAGGCTCATTTCTGACTCAATCTCTTTTCCTCCCCTCACATAGTAGAAGCTGGAGCTCTGAACACAATGAAAGGCAGGGAGCTGGTCCGGCTGGCTATGGAGTATGGAGGGGATCAACCTCCACCTTCTTCTGTGATGGCCCATGGGTCTCAGTGGGGAGGCATCACTGGTCTCTCTGTGGTTCATCACGTTCTTGTCTGATGCCAATGCCTCCGAGGATGAGGTGGTCCCCAGGCAGATGAAGTGTAGGTGCCTTGGGGCAATGCTCAGCTTTCCCCTGGTCCCCTCCGTTGGTGTGAGGAAGAGAAGGTCCAACCAGACTTCCTTCAGGTTGCCCTGCTGGTCATCCTTCCTGTCTGTCTGGGTTGTTCATCGACCACCCATGGGTCTCCTGGGCTGCTCCATGCTCTTCTGCTCCTCCTCTAATTCCCTGCTCCTGCACATGGAATCTTGAGGCTCCAGATGTCCCTGCCGTGTCCTTTAACACCAAGGCCGACAGACTGGGGCCAGGAGCCCTTCCTTCTTCTAGGCACACTGTATCTTCAAGTCTTATTGGGAGTGGCTTCTCTATTCTCACCATCAGAGATTTTAGCCTGGAAATGAACATTTAGTCTCTGCATGCCTCATAAACACTGGGAGACACCCCCAACCAGCTCAAATGCTTTAGTCCAATGGCAGCACAAAGTTCCCAAGAGGCTGCAACTTAGCAGACATCATTCAGAGACCAAGATGCTTAGCCTGCTCTTCTTCAAGGCACCTGATGAATCTCTCTGAATTATTCTCCTGGATTTCTTCCCCTCACGCCCAACCACTAGGCCTTTCCTTTGGTAAGATGAAGGCAAAGAAAGGAGTTTCTGAGGGTGGTGGTTGGTAGTGGTAAAGTTGATTCTATACTTTTTAATAAGCTCTGGTGGAACGTTTTGAGTCCTAATTATTTATGGCTCTTTAGAGAATGATGGGGCTTCCCTGATGGCTCAGACGGTAAAGAATCTGCCTGCAGTGCAGGAGATGTGGGTTCAATGCCTAGGTCAGGAAGATCCCCTGGAGAAGGGAATAGCTACCCACTGTAGTACTCTTGCCTGGAGAATTCCATGGACAGAGGAACCTGGCAGGCTACAGTCCATGGGGTCGCAGAGTCGGACATGAGTGATCGACTAACACTTTCAGTTCACCTCAGAGAATGAGCTCTGCTTTGGGCAGTAGCTACAACTCTGGACCAACAGGAAATCTCATGTAATACTAGGAAGTGGGTAAGGGGAAGACCAGAGATACTTTTCAAGTTCAATAACTTTTATCCCACTCTCTGTCTTTATATTATTTAATTTGTATTATCTGGTGAAAAGTCTTCTTAATTCATTCAACTCTTAGTTTTCTTAAATGTCTTAGGTAATGTCTTACCTAGTAACCTGCTGCCTCTTGATACCATGACCACAACCCCACTCTTGTCCTGTCACCAGGAGCAAGCAACTGGCCACTGTGCCTTTGACAAGAAGAAACAGTTCAGGGACACCAAACAAGATAAGTGGGATCTGGCTTCCTGCTGTCTCGTTTCTTGCCTGAGTCTTCAGATTCAGTGTCACGCATTCTTTTCTTTTTTTTTTTTTCCTGAAAGCAGCCATAGGCAACTGGGTATATTTGTGTTTCTTATTTATTTATTTACTTGGCTGCATCTGGCCTTAGGTGTGGTACTTCGTTGTGGTACTCCGACTTCTTAGGTGTGGCGAGGGGGCTCAAGGGTGCTTGGGGTCAGCAGCTGTGGATGGGCTTCTTTGCCCTGCAGCATGTGGGATCTTAGTTCCCCAACCAGAGATCCAGCATGCGTCTTCTGCATTGGAAAGCATATTTTTAACCACTGGACCACCAGAGAAGTCCCAGGTCCCTCACTCTTATCTCAGGATCCAGTCTAATGAATCGCACGGTTACTGCTGCTCAGCCACGGCCTAGACTTGCCCTGCATCCTGCTTTGCTTCTGAATTTTCAGGAAGGGCATCCTGTGCATGCCAGCTTCACTCAACTTTAAAGCCAGATGTGACCACCTGTGCCAGTTCACAACAGCTTCTGTCATCAAGGCTAAGAACAGCCATGAATTGCAATATTTTTTAAAGTTGTGGTAAAATATCCCTGGTAGCTCAGTGGTAAAGAATCTGCCTGCAATGTAGGAGATGCAGGTTTGATCCCTAGGTTGAGAAGATCCCCTGGAGAAGGGAATGGCAACCCACCCCAGGATTCTTGCCTGGAGAATCCCATGGGCAGAGGAGCCTGGTGGGCTACAGCCCATGGGGTTGCAAAGAGTTGGACATGACCGAGCAACTAAACCACCACCAAAATAAACATCACTGTGTAAAATTTACCACTTTAAGCGTACAATTCAGTGGCAGTAAATAAATGTAAAAGTTGCATTATCATCACCATTGTCTATTTCCAGAAGGCTTTCATCATCTCAAACAAAAATTCTGTATCTTTTAGACAGTAGCTCCCATCCGCTTTTCTCGCTTTTGTTTCTGGTTCTGTTCTACTTTCTGTCTCTATGAACTCGCCTGGATTCTGGATTGTTCATATGATATTAATGTTTTTCCCCAAGGCTTACTCACCTCTGCTACATTGATCATTGAGTGTCAGACTTTTGTAGGTTTTTTTTTTTGTTGTTGTTGTTCTTTTTTTCTATTTTTAAAATTGAAGTATAGTTGATGCACAGTATTATATTAGTTATAGGTATACAATTTTAATGGTTATATCCCATTTATAGTTCTTATAAAATATTGGCTATATTCCCTATGTTGTGCAATATATCCTTGTAGCTTATTTTATAACCAATAGTTTTATACCTCTTAAAATCCTACACCTGCCTTCCCCCTCCCATCTTCCCTGTCCGTACTGGTAACCACTAGTTTGCCCTCTGTATCCGTGAGTCTTTCTTTTTTGTTTTATTTACTAGTTTGTTTCATTTTTTAGATTCCACATATAAGTGAGGTCATACAGTATTTGTCTTTCTCTGTCTGACTTATTCCACTTAGCATAATATGCTCCAAGTCTATTCATGCTTCAAATGGCACAATTTCATTCTTTTTTTTTTTTAATGGCTGAGTAATAGTCATTGTATATATACACCCCATCTTCTTTATCTGTTTATTTGTAGATGGATGTCTCTGTATTTTGGCAATAGCAAATAATGCTGCTATGAACATTGGAGTGCAATGACCCAGCAATCCCACTTTTAGGTATATATCCAAAAAACAAAAACACCAATTCAAAGAGTGTCCAGACTTTGGAGCAGGAAAATAAGAGAGGTAATAGTTAAGAAAAGTGTACAAATCCATATCACCCCCTCGCCCCCTTCTCCACCAGAAAAACAGGACCTTGGCTCTTGACTGTAGCCCAAATGTGGAGAATTAAGTGTCCCATAACTGCTGCCTTCATGACTTCTGCTATTTGTTTGTATCATCTGTAGTATTTATTACATTTTTTTTAATGTAAAGAAACTTTAGATCACTGAAAAGTCAGTGTCATTCATAAATGAGAAGGAAACTATAAACATTGATAGAATGGAAAGAGTTAATACATTTTAACTAGAAACAATTGCTTGCAAAGCTTGTTTTTAAAAAATGCTTGTTTTTAAAAAAGCTTGTATTGATAAAACAAAGCCTGTTTTTAAAAAATGATCGGCAGATATTAGCATTAGTGCTGAAAACTGCCACCAGGCTGAGATTTTCTCTTTCCTGAATTCAGAAAGATTTGCAGCCAGTTATGTAATACTATACTTAGAGACCACTGAAGTCATTTCACATACTGGTTTTAAGAGGCCAACATTTTGGGAAGTGACACTTTGTAAATGTTTTACAGTTTGCTTATGTATTCCCAAGTGTTATACAGGCTCTCCAATCTTTACTTAGCCTAATACAAGTCTCTTATATACATGTGGTGAGGAGGAACTTTAAATATCTTTTGTAATTCCTTTTCCTTTGGAATCATATTTCTGAAATTATTTTTGTGTTGATTTAATTATCAAGAAAAGAGTTGCAGATCCTGAGATGAAAAAGATTATTTGAACTTAGCAAGGCAAAAAAGATTTTTAAAAAGGAAGAAAAGGAAAAGAGAGGAAGGAAAGAAAAGGCATGTTAATTCTTTAATAATTCAAGATTTCAGTGATCTGAAAGTACTGGGGCGGGGCGGGGGGGCAGCAGGGGGAAGTCACCTGCATAGTAATAAAGCATGCATCATTTGAATGGATTAAAGTTTAAATCACTCCAAAGCAGCTTATTTTTCACCCATCACCATGGATACAAAAAGGACAGCTCAAGTGCAGGCATCTGACATCACAAGCATGTCCAGACAGGCCAGGGAGGAGAGCCCAGCCACAAATGATGGGAAGAAAAGCCACGAAGGGAGGGGAGGCAGAGGGAGAGGGTTATTGTTAAAATGATGAATCAGATGTTCAGTTGGGAGGATTAAATAGAAGGAGGCGCGAAGCCAACTGAGAAGCTTGGAGACAGGCAGTCGTTTACAGTGACCTTTAAATACCTTCTTAGCCAGAAATAGAAGCAGAGAAAGACTGAGAGGTAGATCAGATCAGTCCCCTCTCAGATGGCAGTTTCAATAGTTTTTTTTTTTTAATGTTCTTATTTTATGTGTAGGCTTTCATTTTAACTAATGTTCTAGGGGCCGTGCAAAAGGCGATTACCTGTATGGGTTAAGGGGACCAAAGAAGAGAGGTGGGGGGGGTCACTAAAACTTAGGAACTCAGAGGAAAGATCCAACAGGGCTGGTATCTATACCCATAGGAGAGAAATCCAGGTATCTAGTCCAAGGAGCAGCGAACAACATGTCAGACTAGAGCTAACTGCTGCTGCTGCTGCTGGAGGAACATTATAGGAGCAAGGACATGAAGAAGAACATGGCTCTCCTCATTGCCTGCCTTCTAGCCTTTTCCATAATGCCTCCTGCTCTCAGAACCTGACAGTGAGCCAACTCGCAAGGGAGCCTGGGAGATGCAGTTAGCTGCGTTCTAATCTCAGCATCACATAAGAGAATATAGAAAGGGAGGCTAGGAACTGAGAAACAATAGCGTATAACTGGCTGAATTCCAGTTCAGCTTTGGCATGGACGTAAGTCATGGTACCTGGTCGATCAGTGACAGCCACCAGCGAAAACTGCTGGGTTCTGAAGACAAATGAGGTAGATTGTCACATGCTAGGGCAGCAGCCCTGCTCTCTTTCCTGAGGATTACCAGTGAGGTTAGTTGTAAGTATGAGATACTCTCTGGAAAGTTCTGGAAATTATTGATGGGGGTGTCTTGACAGTGGCTGCTGCTGCTGCCAAGTCGCTTCAGTTGTATCCGACTCTGTGCGACCCCATAGACGGCAGCCCACCAGGCTCTGCCGTCCCTGGGATTCTCCAGGCAAGAACACTGGAGTGGGTTGCCATTCCTTCTCCAATGCATGAAATTGAAAAGGGAAAGTGAAGTCGCTCAGTCGTGTCCGACCCCTAGCGACCCCATGGACTGCAGCCTACCAGGCTCCTCCATCCATGGGATTTTCCAGGCAAGAGTACTGGAGTGGGGTGCCATTGCCTTCTCCCTTGACACTGGAGATACTATAAATCAGAAGGGGTCAGCAGACAACCAGTTTGGCTGATCTTATATATATTAAAGACTAGGGAACTTAGACTTACATGTGCTTTTCTTAAACGAATTTAAAAATCACCAGATGCTATGAACCCGTTTGAATAAAAGTTTATCATCACCTTGGGGACATCTATTGGTTTTGTCCCATAATCCTTCTTTTAGTAGCAAGATTCCCATTTTCCTTTGGATAACCACCTCTCTCAACTCTCCTGGATGAACATGAAAATTCTTTTCTGCCTTCCCCACCCAAAGGATCCACCTGGCCACAGTAATTAGTTCATGCTCAGGTATGAGCAGAGATTTTAATACCAGGATTTCTTCTGGATCAATCAGAAAAGAGGTATTCTTTTCCAATGGGGTTGTTAGACGAATAGAATGTAAGCCTGGAGCTTTGGTGGTCAAACCTGACAGGGAAAGCCTGCCAGATATAAAACCTGCACATTAGAAGGTACGTGCAAGAGATAAAGGGAAAACAAAAATGTAATTGGGCTTCCCTGATGGCTCAGTTGGTAGAGGTTCTGCCTGCAATGCAGGAGACCACCTGCAGCGTAGGAGACCCGGGTTCAATCCCTGGGTTGGGAAGATACCCTGGAAAAGGAGATGGCAACCCATTTCAGTATTCTTGCCTAGAAAAATCCCATGGACAGAGGAGCCTGGTGGGCTACAATGCATGGGGTCACAAGAGTCGGACAGAACTTGGGGATAAATCACCACCATATTTGGAGCTGGGTCTATTTCTAGATTTTTCTATTAATTTACTCTTCTTTTTTATTTTTTTGCTAAGCCATTTTTAAAAATTGAGGTTAAGTTCACATACAGGGAAAAACATCTAAAGTATAAATTCTGATAAGTTTAGATAAAGGAAACACTCTTTTAACTACTACCTCAGTCAAGGTATAGTAAAGTCACATCACTCTAAAATTTTCTTTCACTCCCTTTCAGTCAACCAGTACCCTGACTGTTCTGATTTTTAGTGGTACAGATGAACTTTGTCTGTTTTGAACTGATTAATGGAAATATACAGAATATATATTTTTTTGTGTCTGACTTCTTTTGCTCAACATCATGTCTTTGAAATTTATCCATGTTGATCAGTCGTTAATTCTAGTGATGACCAGGATTACATTATAATTTTTATTCTCATGGGATGGGTATTTGAATTGTTTCCTATTTTGCCTAATATGAAGAAAGCTGTTATAGACACTATTGATTAAGTACTTTTTGGATATATATGTTTTTATAGCTCCTGTGTAAATGCCTTGGAGTGAAATTACTAAGTCATGTTAGAAATGTATGCCCCAAAGATATCTCAAACATGGTCACCAAACCACCTATTACTGTCCTTGACAAGTACCGTTCATACTTGTCCTTCTGTTCTCACCATCTTTGGTGAAGTGTGCGTGCGTGAGAAATCACTTTAGTCGTGTCCAACTCTTTGCAACCCCGTGGACTGTAGCCCACCAGGCTCCTCTGTCCATGGAATTCTCCAGGCAAGAATACTGGAGTGGGTTGCCATCCCCTTCTCCACAGATCTTTCCAGCTCAGGAATCGAACTCTGGTCTCTTTTACTGCAGGCAGATTCTTTACTGTCTGAGCTCCCAGGCAAGCCTGTCAATTCTTTCTAAAGCAGAGATCAAATCATATCGATCCCAAAATTTATTCGTCACTACCTCATGGCTTTTGGGATTAAACAGAAGCTTAAAAGGGCATTTAGGGACTTCCCTTGTGGTTTAGCAGTTAAAAATCCACCTTGCAGTTACAAATCCACCTTGCAACGCAGGGGACATAGACTCGATCGCTGATCTGATTGGGGAACTAGGATTCCCAAGCCTTGGAGCAGCTCAGGTCATGCACAGCAGCTAAAGAGTTCATGTGCTGCAATTAGTGAGCCCTCATGATGCAACAAAGATCCCGTGTGCTGCAACTAAAACCAGCACAGCCAAGTGAATACATTTAAAAAAACCAATTCATTTAAAATCTAGCCTTTGCTTCCTCTTCAGGTGTACACTGGAGAGAGGGCGCCATTCCCTCACCCAGTGTATGCTCTACGTTTCCCCACGCCCGCCCTGTGATGTTTACTGAAGGATTTGCCCTGCCTCTCTGGGCATGTGCTGTCCTGCTTGGGTATATACTGATTTATTTCTGCCTTATTTATTTCTTCCCACTTCTGGTTAGCTTTATGTGACATAAACTCTAATTCAAGAGTCATTTCCTCTGGGAAGCATATCTGGGCCACCAGGATGAGTTGAGAGCTTCTTCTCCAAGTCCCCTTAGCACCTTAGGCATATGTTTATAATTGCCCTTATTGCATAGGATCTGCAATCAGAAAGACTTACCTTTCTTGTTCATTAGATAGCAGGCAGCTGGAAGACAACTTCATTTTTCATCTCTGTATTCCCCCAAGTACTCAATATGTATTTAATGAATGAATGAAGGTTTCTAGTTCAGATTTTCCATTTTCCAAATGGCAGTTCTTCTATGCCATTTACCTGTTTTCACTGAAAAAATAGCTGGCTATTCTGCTAGAACTCTGAAGTAGTAGGAATATTTTTTCTTTACATAGAATGTTTATTGTCAATTAAAAATAGTCACTTATTTATTTTATTTATTTATTTTTTTTAGTCACTTATTTTAACAGAATCTCCTGTGGGTTATTTTCAGTTGAGAACAGACAAGTTATCTACTAAGGAAATTATATTATTCTCCCTTTCACATTGAACAATGTGAATACAAATAGAATTACATTTTCCTTCAATGCTAGTCCTACTGTGTTGAAGACAGCATTTTGATCTAAAAGTGACTTACTTAAAGATGTAATTGTGGAGGAACAAAATATGAAAACATGTATTAAAAACTAGCTTAAACCAACTTTGGGTTTCGTTCTTTTTATGCAAAACAAAGCTCAGATGGTAAAGAATCTGCTTGCAATGCAGGAGACCAGGGTTCAATCCCTGGGTCAGGAAGATCCCCTGGAGAAGGAAATAGCAACCCACTCCAGTATTCTTGCCTGGAGAATCCCATGGACAGAGGAGCCTGGTGGGCTGCACTCTATGGGGTCGCAAAGAGTGACAGGACTGAGCGATTTTCACTTACTAACACATTCATGCGAAACAAACGCAACACCCCCTCCCCCATTCAAATAGACTCCATGAAATTGAGAAACTATTAGTGATTTACTCACCAATTATGAAAGAAAAGTACTAGTAAATATCTCAATACTTTTCTTTCTCCACTAACAAAATAATTAACTTGTAACTCTCAAAGTGATCAAATAAAATTTATCCTTTAAAGAAAAGTATGTTAATCACTCAGCCATGTCCAACTCTTTGGGACTCCATGGACTGCAGTCATGTAGTACAGCATGTAGCAGGAAGCCCACTAGGTTTTTCCATCCATGGATTTCTCCAGGCATGAATACTGGAGTGGGTAGGCATTCCCTACTCCAGGGGAGCTTCCTAACCCAGGGACCAAACCCGCATCTCCTGCATTGCAGGCAGATTCTTTACCATCTGAGCCACCAGGGAAGCCCTTACTTAAATAAAGCAATAATCAAAGGGTATCAGCCTTTCTGTACTGCAAAGGCAAATAATAACAACAATCAGACTAAATTTGTTCTTATACGAGGA
Organism: Cervus canadensis; assembly: GCF_019320065.1. Classification (NCBI taxonomy): domain Eukaryota; kingdom Metazoa; phylum Chordata; class Mammalia; order Artiodactyla; family Cervidae; genus Cervus; species Cervus canadensis. The sequence goes on along the minus strand of NC_057405.1, from coordinate 31,927,712 downwards.
GACCACTTTCTGTGTCTCCAACTTTACTGTTCTTTATACTCAAGTTTTCTGAAGCCATTCAATTTCTTTTTTTTTTTTTTTTGGTCGTGCTGGGTTTTCATTGTAACTTCTCTAGTTGTGGTTTGTAGGCTTAGCTGCCGCACAGCATGTGGGATCTTAGTTCCCCAACCAGGGATGGAACCTGTGTCCCCTGCATTGGAAGGTGGATCCTCAACCACTGAGCCACCAGGGAAGTCACTCAATTTCTTTTAAACACTTGGTGTATTAGATTATGTTAAAGTTAATAGTATGTGCTGACAATCTACTATTTACCTGGAATTTATTAATGAATTTAAAATTTTCTAGCAATATATCACCAAAAGTTAGATTTAGAATTTTTGAATTTTGCATTATGTATCACATATCTAGGTAAAACACACAAAACTACGACAGTATTTTTTTTTAATTGTATACATGGACAACTGAATTTTAGCTAAGAGTAACTATATGCTGGTGAACTTTCTAAGTTGTGATTATTTTTAGTATGGCCATTTTAAATTATAGTTATTGTAATTTCTGGATTGTCTACAGGTGCAAAGTCTACTTACTACTCTGCCTATTAATTTCATGAAGCTTCTAACAAATTGTTCAAACACTTTAGTTTCTCCCTATGGAAAATGGAAATAAGTCTGTTCATAAGCATTTCTAGGAAAATCTTCATTAATATCATCTGTATCATTGGCCATATAGCATTAAACAAGGCAATCAGAGTACTGCAAAAAATTAACATTCAGTTAAATCTGGAGATATTGTAATACCAATGTAAGCCTAAGAGTATTAAAATAAAACTCTAAAGTGCTTAATGATTATTAGAATAATTTTTTCATAAATATAATCTTTAAAAACAAGAAGAAGCCTGTTTACTGTTGATTATAATTTCAAGTGGCAGAAATATAAAGGTGTAGTTTTATTGATTTTGCTTCCTTTTTTTTTTTTTTTGAAAAGCAGAATTCTATGTAGTATAGTGAAATGAGATGGCAAATGGTATAATCTTAGAAAATTCTAGTCCTATCAGAATATCAAAATCGTGTAAAATCACATAAAAACATCTGAAATTATCTATTTTGGGATAACCTAGTTCAATAAACTGATCTCTAACTTCTGTAGGTTTATAAATTCTTTTGATCATTTTCCTAGGTCCAATAAATTGATAGTCACTGTTATTTCAAATATGATAAGAGTGAATAAAACTCTACATTGTAAAGATCTTGAAAATGTGTCACATCCAATTAGACAATTTTATGGAGCTTCTTAAACTTTTCAGTTCTTTCTTGCTTTCCAGAAACTCTTACCAACTTGTTGGTGAAACATATTAAAGGCCTTAAACTTGAAACCTCGAATTTAGCTAACCTGACTTAAATCTTGGTTTAACCACTTACTACTTTGGTATCTAGTGGTAGGTCCTTTAACCTCTCAGAATCTTTTTCTTCAGGTAGAATGATGAATAACAATACCCGTCTAGTATCTGGGTGAAGATAGAATGAGATTACACTGACTATCAAATTGTGATGGCTGAATAAATACCATTCATTCTCAACTGTCCTTGAGTGCTAGCAAACCTCAGTTGATTCTGGAGACTTATTTGTCTTTCGGGTTTTTCGACTCTTTATACAACTTCCTTTAAAAGTAATCCACTGAACTATGTAGTATTAACTTTCAGTTCAGTTCAGTCGCTCAGTCGTATCTGACTCTTTGCGACCCCATGAATCGCAGCACACCAGGCCTCCCTGTCCATCACCAACTCCTGGAGCTTACTAAAACTCATGCCCATCCAGTCGGTGATGCCATCCAGCCATCTCATCCTCTGTCATCCCCTTCTCCTCCTGCCCCCAATCCCTCCCAGCATCAGGGTTCTTTTCCAATGAGTCAACTCTTCGCATGAGGTGGCCAAAATATTGGAGTTTCAGCTTCAGCATCAGTCTTTCCAATGAACACCCAGGACTGATCTCCTTTACGGAGTACTAACTAGTGAGCTATTTTAGTGAAGAATATTAGCATTTAAACAAATTAATGAAAAGTTATTTCAGTGCATTTTCTGACATTACTCATCTTTTTCACTAACATAATTACTTTCTTCAAGCGATTATTAGCGCATAGAGAAAATTATATTTAATTATGGTATTGTTTGGGCTTCCCAGGTGTCACTAGTGGTAAAGAATCCGCCTGCCAATGTGGGAGACATGAGAGATGAGGGTTCAATCCCTGCGTAGGGAGGATTCTCTGGAGGAGGGCATGGCAACCTACTCCAGTATTCTTGCCTGGAGAATCCCCATGGGCAGAGGAGACTGTCGGGTTATGGTGCATATGGTCGCAGAGTCGGACAGGACTGAAGCGATCACGCAGGCACACATGATATTGTTTAAGTGGGTTAATCTTTAACTTGAAATATATTGATAGGATAAAATGAAAGGTTTGAAAGTGTGTAAGTCTAAAACAAGGCCAAGCAAGAAAAGGAATTATCATAATTCATGGCAAGGGTTGATTAGAACACCTTTGCCTTCAAGAATTAGATTGTCTGCAGAATGCAAGTTCTAGAGCTTTTAACAATGGCGAGACAGCGGAGTGTGGTGTTAAACCATCTTGATATCATCAGAAGGCTTTGAAAGGCTTAAAAGGACCTTCATCACAAAGAGGATTTTTTTTTTAACCTTCCTCGCCTCCCGCGATTAATGCCGTTTAATACACTATTATTTCTAAAGGGAAAATATGCCATACAGCAGCTCTTAATAGTTACTGGCATGCGCCACAGATGTTTCCTTTAAAAAAAAAACACACACGCAAATGTTTCACATGTCATTCCACCTCAAACCCTTTCTAAAACACGGGGCGCTTTCGTCCTTCACGAAAGCCAGGACTTCGAGGCAGAAGAATCATTATGGTTACTCCACATCCTCTTGAAAATCAGCAATTTCAGGGCTAAAAACAGAGAAGCGACTGGCTGTTTCTAATCCCAAACCAAGTGATTTCCAAAGCGATCCGAGACAATTTTCAATGTTTTCAATTAGGCAGTGGCTCATTTTTACAATTCACTTCAGCAGAGGCTTTCACCTCCCAACCACCCACGAAGCCCCTAGACCCTCTGCAGCCATGACTGCCTCCGCGGAGCCTAAAAAGCGCCGAGAGCGCTTCTCAGGTCTGCGGCTCGCAGGGCTTCGGCCCTCTCCTCAGCTGCCACAGCGAGAGCGGTCAGCCAATGGCCGCCTTCCCTTGTACGCATCGTTCCGCCTTCCAGTTCCACCGAAGCCAATAGAAAGAGAATCCTGTAACAACAGAAGCCAATGGGAAGTCGGGGGCGGGCATATCATTGGCTGCCGGCGCCCCGCGGTGCAGTCTGGGCCTCCGCCTCCGTTACCTTGGAGCCGAGGTCGCCGCGCTGTGGCCGCCCGGGGCTTACGTTTCCGCCCCTGCTCTAGCGCCGTGTTCAAACCTCCCGCACCCCGGCCCCCTCCGCGCCCGCCCCGCAGCTTCCCCTGCCCCCCGCAGCCGAGTCAGGCACCCCCCACCCCCTCCTTAGCCGACAGACGCCGAGGCCCCGCGGAGAGAAGGCAAGGCGGCGGGCGCCGCGTCGGCGCTGAGGAGGGGCCGGAGAGGGTTGGAGGTGGGCTTTGGGGTGGGCGTGGAGACATGGGGGGAGTTGGGGGTGCGGGGTGAGGCCCGGCTTTTGGGCCGTTGGCGAAGTGTTTTTCGTGGATAGGGGCGTGCGAGTGGACTTGTTAAAGGATTAGGGATGGAGGAGGATTTGGGGGCGCGGGGAGGAGAAAGTCCCTAGGAAAGTAAATCTCGAGCCCGGCACGTAGGAGGGTCCCGGGAGGAGGGGAATTTGAGGGGAAAGAGTTGGGGGAAAAGGTTGATTTGGGAATCGGGAAGAGAAGGAAGGGAACGCATTGTAGGAGTACTTAGAGAAAGGGGTTCGGAGTTATTAGAAAACCCCAGAGGCCTGTAGACTGAAATGGGAAAGGAGGACTAGAGTCAAGAAGGGGGAAGAAGCTGTGAGCCTTTGGGTAGCTCTGGGATGATAAATGATGGGAAGTGGAATACTGTGGTTAGCGTGGAGAGGATCTTTGGTGCAGGCTGTGAAATTCTTATGAAACCTTCAGAGATGGGATGAGAGGAGGAACGAGTTGGCCAAAAAAAAATGCCTTTTTGGCGTAGATGAGTTGGAGTGGGTGCTCAAATACTTGGTGTTTTAGGTTGGCAGGACCACGGGATAGTGTTTAACAGTGGTGAAGATCATGGGTCCAGGTCGCCTGAGCTTCATCTCCTCTCTGACTCACCTGGGCTTAACCCCCTCTCATTGACTCACCTGAGCCTAAATCCCTCTCATGCACTTTGCGGCCTTGGATAATCTACAAACATTAATTAGTAACAGATTCCTGGCTAGGAACAAATTACTAGCATCACTTTTTCCCATTTCAGAATGGGAATGGTATAGATACCGTGAAGATTAAATTTATTGAGACTGTCCACATCTATACCTACATAAGTGAAAAAAAGAATTGGTTATTAAATAGTCTGCCCTGAGTGGTGATTTTCAGTTGTGGAGCACCCCCCTGAAAGTCTGAAGAAAGTTTTGGCTCCTGTCTCTACAAAAGTACACTTGGGCACCTACACGTTTATGATGGTCCTTTACTTCAGGTTGAGAGTTTGGATTAGCCATCTCTTTGGGATCAAAGTCATCATTTAAATGATTTTTGTTGTTGTTGAAGGGGCCTCATGCAATTTGGAAAACAGTAAAACAGAAAAGGATACAGTTCTGGAGATTATTTTTTGCTCACCTTAGTGTGGTTATTATTTTCATCTTTTTCAGTTGTAGTTTTACATTTGAAATTTATTTTACTGTTCTGAATATTTCACTTTAGGATTTTGCTGAATGTTGACTTGCATGTTTATTCAAAACATAATAGGAAATAATTTGTTTTGATTCTCTTAAGTTGACAGAGTGTCATTTTAGATGTCAAAAACTGTGACTTTAGAAAAGTGATTTTTCTTTTGTCAGAGTCACATCTCTTCTGTTAAACAATCATGGAACCATAATTCTGTATGACACAGTAGAGGACTGTTAGGATAAACAGGATAAACATGCTAATCTCTCTCCTGGTTCTTCTCCTGCCTGTCATTCCTCATCTCCTGTATGGAATCCTCCTTTATCCACCACTTAATTATTGTGTTTCCTCATAATTCAGTCTTCTGTCTTCTGTTCACTCTGTATTCTTTTCTTGGCTGAGTTCATTCTCAGGCTTTTGATAATTTTCACTTCCACCTTCCATATTTTTATCAATATACAATGCATTTTTTAATCTCTTTCCTGGAACACTTGAGGTAGCTACAAATTTATATAATTATTTTTTTGGTATTTCCACATAGATTTCCCATAGGCATCCTCAACTCACTGTGTCTGATATTGAACTCATCAGGTTTCCCCGCCAAATCTGTCCTGTTGAATGGTACCATATTCACCCAATTTTTCAAGGGTTTATTTAGGTTCGTTCTCCTACTCCACGTATAATAGGCCACAAAGTCCGGTTTATTTTACTTGATAAACATGTCTAAATCAATTCTGCATTCTGTATTTCTAAGTTACCGAACCTTAGTTCAAACTTCTGTCATTTGTCACCTGATCTCAAGGCCAGTTGTTATTATTCCTTAAGCTTTGTTGCTCTCCAGTTCTTGGGTTGAGGATGAATCATTCTATTTTTGAATCGTTGTCAGATCTTTGTCAGGGTTGGTCATTTTAATCTTATTGAAGATCCTTTGCTTTCAATCAACTTAGTATGGCATAAAAACCCTTCTTGTAATGGTCTCTTCCTCTTAATTCTATCTCACTTATTATTATCCATACTTTATCACTACCCCCAGCCAATACAATCATTTTAAACCAGCATTGTCCAATAGAAATATAATGTGAACTGTATATGTAATTTTCAGGAACTGCCCAAGAAAGTACATACAGGTGAAATTAGTTTTAATAATATATTTTATTTAACCCAAGATATCCAAAATGCTGTTTCAACACACATTGAATATTAAGATGATTAAAGAGGTATTTTATGTTCTTTTCATATACTGTTTTCAAAATCCCATGTGTATTTTATCTTTAACAGCTTATTTCTGTTTTAACTAGCTGTATTTCAGGTTCTCAGTCATCACTGCTTTGGACAGCACAGTTATGAACTGTTTGCAGTTTATCTCACGCCTTCTACTTTTGCACATGTTTCCTCTTACCGAAATAGAGTCCTGCTTCATCAGCTGTCTTCTTTGCTAACCTTAGCTGTCATCTTGCCCCCATAGAACACAAATACGCAACCCAAATCATACTTGTACTTGACCTCTGCTATACCAAATGACTCAATTTTAGGCATTTTCTCCTCTGGCAGTCTTCCCAAACACCCTTTGGTCCTGTAATCATAGTTTTGCGTTTCCTCAGCTTCTGATACTTCCCTTTATCATTAGTATTTAATACTATTTATCTTTCTTTTCAGGCTGGAAGTTTCTTAATAGTAGGGACCAGTTGTCTCATTTTTGTGTCTCCAGCTTTATCCATAGTTCAGTGCCTGATGGTAGGTATTCAGTAAATGCCGAATGAATGAATATTCTGTGATGTTTTCATTTAACTGACTGAAGTTTGGGAATACATACTGTAGTTAAGATGCTTTAGTTTGACCCATGTTTCAATGTGCTGTTTAAAAGAAGTTGATTATACCTTAAATCTTAAGTCTAGCCTTTACTGTCATCTGACCTAAAGTCTAGAAAACTATACTTAAAATCTAAACATAGTTTGATTTTTAAGCAAAAGTCAGTGCTGTGTAAATATATGTAGGATAAGGAACCACTTAGCAACGTCCTAGAATGTTGAGAAGTAGAGGAATGGAAACACTACTTGTTTCTAATCCTTTCTCCCTTATAGGAGAGAAAGAGTTATAGCTTTAATGCAGCAGTATTGTTTTTACCTTAATCTCATCTTCAGTTATTTGTGTTCTTAGTGGGAGAGAGGGTAAGTATTGTTCGTATCTTTCTCTCCTGGTTTATTTTTATTTCACTCATCTAGTTGGCTATTGTGTGAACTCTTGTTGGCAGCAGAGGTAGCCAGGTAGCAATGTTTTATGCAAAGAAGCTGAACACAGAGAAATGACAGGAAATGAACAGTTCTTTGATTTTACATACTTTTTTTTTTCTTTTTCTTAAAATGAATTTTTCTTAAAGTCATGTGGATCAGATGCTTATTATAATATTCAATATACAGTGGACTCTGCAGCTTTGGTTTACTTTCTGATTCATTTGAAACTGGATTTGTGTATCCTTTATAGGAGGCAATTCTGTTACTGCAGAAGCTTCTGGTATCTTTTTTCTGACCTGTGATGTGTACTACTTGGGACTTTATTTAAAGACCAGTTGGAAAATGATAAGTGGTAGGTTTGATGGCTTTCTAGCATTGCCACAGTAGCACTCCTGGCCACTTTTGGAAGATAAACAATTTAGAAATTGAAATTGGACAAGATTTATAGTTTTTGTTTTTATCTGGTTACCCTTGTACAATTAAGAGAAACAGATGAACAACTGTTAACTGATTCATTCTATGTCACAAAAAATTAGTTTAAATTAGCTGGAGAGTTATACGTGAAGTATAAATCTTCAGTGTTCTCTGTTGATAATTTTTTAAGAAAAAAATTTTGTTCACTTAATGTGACTAGTTTATATTTGTAACTTCAGGTGAAATTTATTTTGTCTGAAGCGCTACAGGTTATTTCCGTCATTTAAAATTAACCCAGTAAGAATATTCCAACTTTATGATGGGAATGGCTCAGAGCAAAACTTTTGACTTGTTCATTTTCTCCCTTCTTAGGCATTTTAGAGATTTATGTAAGTCTTATGCAATTAGTTGAATGTGGGATGATTTAATTATTTCCTTTAAAATAGAAAGGTACATTTTATTGAATGAAACTACTAATATTGTATTCAAAATAGCATTATAGATTAATCATTCATTTCACAAAAAGATTAATACATGGTATTGTGATTATTCTGGTGAACTAGACAGATAAGGTTTCTGTTCCCATGGGTCTTATATTTAACAGGAAGAGACAAATGTGAGATTATTCCCAATAGTAATGAAGTCTGTGAAGAAAATCAGAGTAATCTCACCCTTGTGAAGTTCTAAGGGAAGGTCCTGGGCAAAAGGTGCAGCAGATCGCTGAGTTGGTGACAGGTTTGGCACGTTAGAGGCACAAAAGAATGCCACTGTAGCTGCAGAAGATGAGGGGAAGAGATAAGGCGTGAGATCAGGATGGAGAAGTAGGTAGGAGGGCCAGATCTTACAGGAGTTTGTAGGTCTAATTAAGGAATCTGATGACTATTGGAAGCCATTGAAAGGTATTAAGCCGAAGATCTGCTTGATGCTGTCTGATCTCTGTGTCACGTAGCTTTCTGTAACTGGGGCAGCAAGAATGAAAGCAGGATATCAGTTAGGAGGCTATTGCAGAGAGAAGATGGTGGTTTGGACCAGGGCAGTAGCAGTGGGGATGATAAGGAATCATCCAATTTGGAATATGTTTTGGAGATAAACCAGCCTGGTTTTACAGATGGTTTGGTTGTGGGATGTAAGGTTAAGAAGAAATCCAGGATGATCCTTCAATTTGTGACATGGATAATTTAGTAGATGGAAATGCCATTTACTGAGGTCAGAAAAATAGGAAAGAGTTGGTGGGAGTAGAAATCGAACAGATCATGATTTTGTATTGGCATGTTTAGATACCTAGCTGGAGTTGTCAAACAGGAAAGTGAATATATGAATCTGGAAGGCAGGGTAAGTGACGTTTAGATGAGATCACCTAAGAAGAGAGTGTAGATAAAAGAGGGCCTAATACATGGTGTCTTGTGTATTCCAGCCTGTAGAGATCAGAATGAGGAGACAGATAAAGAAGACGAAGAGATAGCCAGTGAGGTGGTAAGAAAGCCAGGAAAGCAGGAGACTGTGGAAGTTATAAAGAGAATGTTGTAGGAAGGAGTGAATGGTTAGTCTTCAAATGCTCTCTGAGGTCAAGGACAAATAGGACAGAAAAGCGATTTTTGGATTTTGCCAGGATGAACCTCATTGTTTGTTTTGATAAAAGCTATTTCAGGGGAATGGTCAAGATGAAAACCTGACTAGTGCAAATTTAGAAAAATGTTGGGAAGGAAGTAGAGGTATAACGTTCTAGATTATCATATAGTATAATATTCTGGTATAGATTGGGCTTCCCTGGTGGCTCAGTTGGTGAAGAATCCGCCTGCAGTGCAGGAGACCTGGGTTCGATTCCTGGGTTGGGAAGACTATTCTGGTATAGATAGAATAGAATTCTTTTACTGGAAGATTGGAGTGGAGAAATTGGGTTGTAAATGCAATGGGGACCTGGAGCCAAGCAACAGCTTTAGTAGAGCCTGTTAGTAGGAATGACCCAGTAAAGAGGGCTGAATTGCAGGTGTGCAGTCCTTGAGTGGAGAGGAGGAGTGGAAAAGAAGGCAGGTGAGAAGTTTAGCTCTTAGAAGGAGCAGCAATGCTTCTTCAGTTTTAGCAGGGGAGTGCCATAAAGAGATGTAGTTGCAGATGGAGGCACCTTTAAAGATAAGGTATTTCTCACCGGATTGTTGCTATTGAAGTATTGAATAGGTCCCTCAACTAAGAATCAGAAAACTGGTAGTCCATTTCAGATTTTACTAACTCTGTGACCTTAGATAAATTGCCGTCTTGGGTAAATCACTTTGATTTTCTGGGTCTTAGTTTCCTTAAAAATGCAAAGAAAGGACCGATTTCTTAGGGTTCCTTCCAGTGCTAAATTGTTACATAATCTTGTTTAACTAGTAGTAATTCATGGGTTTTTATTTTCTTGTACTTTGTAACAAACTTATTAGTTATTATTCTAATAGTTGCATTATCTTGTCTGTATCCATTTCTTGCCTTTCGTCTTTTTGGTCTAATACTTTGTGTATGTTCTTTAACTTGTTTTGTTTTCCTGTTTGCTTGTTTGAACTGTTTTTTCTGGCAGCAGTGTCAGCCAGGCAACTGTGTTTTTATAAAAGAAAATTTTCACAAGTGTCTAAACTTCCATTCTCTACGAATGTTTAGATTTTCGGGTTGCTATACATTCTAAGGAATGCTTGTTTGTTGTCATAAAGAATTGTAACATAATATGCTATACATATTTTTAAAATAGCCTACCTTTTTTTGGCATGGATGCTAAGTAATCAGAAGTTTGCAAAGGGAAGAAAATGTTGTCTAGTGTTCCAGGGACTATTCTTTTTTTAATTTTTTATTGGAGTATAGTTAATTTACAATGCTGTGTTAGTTTCAGGTGGACGGTAAAGTGATGCAGTTATACATGTACATGTATCTATTCTTTTTCAGGTTTTTTTCCCATATTGCTTATTACAGAATATAGAGTTCCCTGTACTGTACACTAGGTCCTTGCTGATTATGTATTTTTTATATAGTAATGTGTATATGTTAATCCCAAACTCCTAATTTGTCCCTCACCCAGTGTTTCCCCTTAGGTAAAGGTGAGTTTGTTTTTGAAGTCTGAGAGTCTCTTTCATAAATAAGTTCATTTGTATCATTTTTCTTTTAGATTCCACTTGTAAGTGACATCATATGATACTTGTCTTTCTCTGTCTGGCTTACTTCACTTAATATGATAAATCTCTAGGTCCATCCATGGCCTCCACTGCAAATGGCATTACTTCACTCTTTTTATGGCTGAGTAATATTCCATTCTATATATGTACCTTATCTTTATCTATTGCTCTGTCAGTGGACTTTAGATTGCTTCCACATCTGGGCTATTGTAAATAGTGCTGCAGTGAACATTGGGTTGCATGTATCTTTTCAAATTATAGTTTTCTCTGTATATATGTGCTGTCCTGGGGCTGAATTTATCACTTTAAAAAATGCTTTCATGTAGTTAACATGTAATATTTTTAGGGACTATATAAAGGATACATAGTATAATTTACTGTGATTTTTTTCCTTAACTGGCCGTCATGGAAGAGCCAGACCCTACCTTAACTGAACTCATAGTATGTTTTGCTCATCTTAATTTCCTCATTGGCTACTAACGGCATCTGTAGCCATTAGTAATTTTTGTTGACTGAATTCAATAGGTGTATGAATTGAATAGTAATTTCATAAACTTTGGAAAAGTGATTGCTTATATCAAGTTCTGTTAAAAGTTTGAGCATTTTTATTAGGAATAGTTAGCCTAAAGATAACTCATCCTGTGGCTGATTCATGTTGATGTGTGGCAGACACCAACACAACATTGTTAAGCAATTATCCTCTAATTAAAAATAAATTTAAAAGAAAGAAATAGCCATTTACTTAAAAAAAAAGTTATATTTGCTGTTAAAGATGTAGATCTGACCATATGTATTTGTCTTTTCTTCTAGTTGGAGACAACATTAAAATCACATTAAAGATAAAAGAGAATAAACCTTTAACATTGAAAGGATGATAGAGTACTCTCAGTGGATGAGAGATTATTAATACAACACACATCTGAAACAGGAAAGGGAAATGATGCATGGAACAGATTAGAACAAAGAGAACTATGTCACAAGATACTCAGGAGGGAAAGAAGTATTCTGATGTATCCTGCAGATTCTCAGAGAATCTTAGGATTTAAAAAGAAAGGAAAAATTAAAAATGGGAAGAAAGAATAATTGAAAAACGATGAATGGAATAGTTGTTTCTCCTTTACCACCCAAGCCTGTTCACATCAACAGTCAGTGTGATTCTCTCTGCCCTTCACCCCTTCCTCTCTTTCCCATTAAAAAATACAGATGTAATTTCTTCTGGAAATGAAAACAAAGATGACACTTAAAAAGTAGAGTTGCCATGGTGGACATTTGTGTTTGGAGAGAATCCCTCCTCTTTGCTAACTCTCAGTCAGTCCCCCATATAGAGCTGATTCTTTGCTGCTCACCCTGAAGCAACGTCTGCTTGTCAGGAGGCCATGCTCACGTGCAGTTTTGTTCATCCTTTTTCTTCTTTCCTATGGGTGACCAAAAATTCAAAGAAATTAGCAGTATTTAAAAAGCCTAGGCTAAACAAAGTGAAAAACTGTAGCTATGTGAAACAGATAATTTCTCCATCAGAAGAGATCTTACACAAAATGTTTGTTTAGAGTGTTCTCAGGGGAAGAAAACGTATTGCCTCATTAAAGCAAGAATAGAATAATTGTTTTAAAAAAATCAGAACAAGAAAGAGTTCTTAGAAAATAAGATTTTTGCACAAATTCAAAAATCCTGGATGGTTTTGAAGATAAATTGAGTAAATGTCTTTGAAAATAGAACAAAAAGACAAAGTCTGTTATTTAACCAGTAGAAGTTTAAAAAAGAGTAAAGGGAGAGTCAATTATCAAAAATGTAACCTAAGCACAATAAGGAAGAAAAGGGCAACACAATGAAAAAAAAAAACCTCACACCTATGTGTTCATCTTTGTGACATTTCAGTATAGCAAGAGGGAAATTCCTAAAGGCAACTAAGGAGTTTTGTTTTTTTTTTTAAAGATTACCTATAAAGAATGAGAATCAGGTGGACAAAACTAGAGTGTAAACTCCGTAAGGCAGAGATTTTTCGTTGTTTTTTTCATTACTGTTGCATAATGAGAGCACAAGAAACATATGTTGAATAAAAGAATGACTGTCACATCTCATAAGCAGCTCTGAGGTTTTAAAGACAGTGGAGCGGTGTCTCCAAAGTTCTGAGAGAGAATGACTTAGAATTTGGAACCTATGAAAACAATCAAGTATGAGGCAAAATAAAGACACTCTCAGGCATACAAAGACTCAGAGCTTTCACTTCAGGTGACCCTTCCTGAAGAAGTTACGTGAGAATATGGAGCAGTGAACACAATGAAAACTAATAAAAATGACATGGACTCCTAGAAAAGGTAGATTAACATAGAAGTACAATAAAAATAACTCCAGAATGACAGTGGTACAGTAAGTAGAAAGTAATTGGTTTTAGTTAGAATAGGAAATCACTGGTCTCCAAGAAAAAATGTCCTTAAGAAGAAGAATAACAGATTTCAGGCTACAGATAGAATGACTAAGAAACTGATAGATATCAGTGGTAAGAAGAATGTTTTTTTTCTAAAAAAAAAAAACTCTGCATAACCAACGTGTAGTTGCGTGTTGCTAAGTCGCTTCAGTTGTGCCTGGCCCTTTGTCACCCTATGGACTGCAGCCCGCCAGGCTCCTCTGTCCATGGATTCTCCAGGCAAGAGTACTGGAGTGGGTTGCCATGCCCTCCTCCAGGGGATCTTCCCAACCTAGGGATGGAACCCAGGTCTACAATGCAGGAGACCTGGATTCAACCCCTGGGTTGGGAAGATCCCCTGGAGAAGGGAATGGACAGAGGAGCCTGGCGGGCTGCAGTCCATAGGGTCACAAAGAGTCGGACATGACTGGAGCGACTTAGCATGCATGTATACACACAGTGAAACTAACACAATATTTTGAATCAACTATAGTAATAAAAAGGAATAGTATAAGCAAAAAAGTATAGGCCATTAAAATAGTTGTCCTAGGCAACAAGACTTGGATAATGGGGCAACGGGTATTTCCTTGTTTCTTTTTTTTTTTTAAAAAGATGCATATATTGGGGGCGGGGGGGGTGGGTAGGGAGAGAGCTAGTGTTGGTACATATGAGATGAATGACAGGTAATGTTTTTGTGGATTCTTACCCTTTGCAAGAAAAGTTAGGTGGATTCCTGACTTAGAGGGGATAGGTCATAGGGAACTACTTCTGCTACATGCATATAAACAGAAATAATCCTCATCCGTATCATATAGTCAACTTTTAATTATGCTATTAAAAAATTAAAACCGAAAGTCTTTGACAGGGAATGTTAATCAGAATTTACCGAGCATCTTGTATGTTTGTATTATAAATATAATTATTGATATTTACCAAGTGCTTACTGTGTGATAGTAAATTATTCCATTTAGTTGTCACAGCAATTTTCTAAGGAAGATACCATTATTATTTCCATTTTACAGAGGAGAAAATTGAGATTTAGATGTAGATTGAAATTTGCACAGCTGATAAGTGATGGATCCACTTAATTGCTTTAATTCATTATCCTTTTTTCTTGGACAGTTTTTTACATGTGTAAATATTTTCTTTCATGATTTGCAAAGTGAAAGCTTCAGACTGATTTATATATTTCTAATATTAGTCCTTGCCTTTGCTGATTTCAGCTCAAAAAGCTAATTTTAACAGTGAGTGAGATTGCCAGGCAATAAAATCTAAGTTCTAAGTTAGTTTGCTTGATTTTTTAAAAATCTTTTTTTTACTAAGGGAAATTTCAAACAAATACAAAAGCAGTGATTTTAGAGTAATGAAGCTGCAGGTCTCCACAGTTTTTACATTGTTTTACTAACTCATGGCCAGTCTTATTTAACATATACTTTTACCTCCTTCTCCATGGATTATTTTGAAGTAAACTCCAGACATTATATAATTTTATCTATAAATATCTCAACATCTGCCTCGAAATATAAGGACTCTTTAAAAAAAAATAACCACAATATCATGATCTTACCTAAAGCAATAGCAGTTCCTTAATGTCATTAAATATCTAGTCAGTGTTTTAATTTTCTCAGTTTTATAATTTTATAATTTTCTTTTACATAATTTGTTTGAATTAGGATTGAAACAAGGCTCATAGATGGCAGTTGTTTGTGTTCCTGAGGCTTTTAAAATATAAAGAAAGCTCTCCCCATCTCTTCTTTTTCTGCTTGCAATTTATGTTAAAGAAGCCAGTTGGTCCTACAGAATTGGCCACATTTTGCTAATTACTTCCTTGTACCTCTTCCTTGTACCACATTTGCTAATTGCTTCCTTTTACCTCTGTCCCCTGTATTTTCTATAAATTGTCATTTCAGTTTAGAAGTTTGATCAAAGTCAGATTTTGTTTTTCTTGCAGAAGGAATCTATTACCTCAGTGGAACTGTTGCGTCTCCTCTGGAGGCACACCATGTCTGATTACTTTCTGTGGTGTTAGCAGCCATTAGTGAGCATGATCTAGTTTCATTATTTCGTTAGTAACTGCAAAAGACAATGTTCTAATCCTGTCATTCGAATATCCCCCTTTTTAATTTATTAGCTAGAATAATTCTGTAAATAAGTACTTCCTCTTATCTACTATTTTGTTGTTCTAAGATACAGCTTGTAACAGTGTAGACAGGATACATGTTGGATTTTTTTCCTCTTCATCTGTCAATTTTCAGATGAATGAGTTGGTTCCTTAGTATCTTTCAGAGGTAGCTCATTAGTTTTTTAAAATAACATATGACCTCGTGAATTTAAACACATTCTATGTGTTTTAATCCTTTGCTGCTAACAGTTCTCATTGAAGATGCAATTGTCCCATCGTTGACTGATCGGAGCTTCCTGGAGCACTGTCCTGAACCCTTCTGACACTCCATCACGAGTGTTTCATATCTTTCTTGCTCTCTAGTATGACCATATTTCTAGATTGTAGAATAATACCAGCAATGCAGTTATTGAACATTGTTTTTAGAAAAATTTTGGACCTCTTTCGTCAGTAGGATCATCTCTCTAGGGATTGTGTTCTTTAAAGTTGTTAGTACTGGTTAATCTGTATGACTTTGCCACCAACTGTATATATGAAAGTGAAAGTGTTAGTTGTTCATTGAAAGTTGCTTTGTTGGGTCTGACTCTTTATGACCCCATGGACTGTAGCCCTCCCGGCTCCTCTGTCCATGGGATTCTCTAGTCAAGAATCCTGGAGTGGGTTGCCATTTCCTTCTCCAGGGCATTTTACCCACCTAGGGATTGAACCCGGGTCTCCAGTATTGCAGTTGGATTCTTTACTGTCTGAGCCACCTACAGTTAGATTTTCTTTTGATTCATAGGAAATGCTTTTTAAAAACCTAATTTCTAAAAAGTATGATTTCCAGCGTTGAATCTACAGAAGTTAACATAAAGAAGTCTAACTCCTATCCCTGTCCCTCAGCTCGGCTTCCTCCCTTCCTCTGCAGCTGTATCGTCCAGTCAGCTAACCACCAGTGCATTTGGCTTTTAGCACTTAATTAAAATTCAACATAATTAAAAATTAGTTCCTCGTTCACACTTACCACATTTCAGTGTTCAGTAGCTGCATGCAGCCAGCTATCATCCCGAACTGATTTTAAACCATTTCTGTATTTTAAAATTGAAGTGTGGTTGATTTACAGTGCTGTGCTAATTACTGCCGTACGGCAAAGTGACTCCGTTAGACATATATATATACCTTGTTTGTTTGTTTCTAAATAAATACCTTCTTTTCCATTATGGTGTATCATGGGATAATGACTGTAGTTCTTTGTGCTGTGCAGTATCCATTCTGTATATGAAAGCTTACATCTGCTAACCCCAACCTCCCCCTCCATTCTTCTCCCATCTCTTTCCCCCTCGGCAACCACCAGTCTCTTCTCTAAGAACATTTCCCTTCTTGCCGACAGTTCTGTTGGACACCCCTGCCCTGAAGAACCCATTGTGTTTTCATGAAGGGTATAGTTTGTTCCTCTCCTTTTTAAAAATATGAAAGTTACATAGATGAATTTATAACCCTCCTTCAATAAGTGGTAGCACACTATGCATGCCTTTCTCCCTCCCCCTTTTCTTCGTGTATCTTGGCGATCACTGCAGACTGCAGAGAGTGTGCAGAGGTAGTCCTCATTTCCTTAAGAGCTTGGTAGCACAGTACTTCGCTGTGTGGAGGTGTACAGTGTAGGTAGCCAGTCCCCTGTTGCTGGTCATTTTGATTGATTTAGGCCTTTACCACCACACAGTGCTGCAGTCAACAGCAGCAATGCTGCCTCGTGTATGTCTTTTTCATTTATTACTAGACCCAGGGTTCTTTTAACACGCATTTCCTCAATGGACTTTGTTTCTTCTAAATATTAAGAACAGTTGTTCTGATTATAAAAGTAATCCGGTTTCATTTTACTAGAAAATTAAACTCTGTTAAAGAGACAGATAAACTTATCTAAAATTCGTGTTGCCCAGACAGAATTATTTTTGTGTACGTGTATACCTTGGTTTTTGCAGGGTTGTTTTTTTTTCCCCCAGTTCCTGAGTTCAGTTAAAAAGAGGACTCAGCATTTTTCAATGACTGTGTAGTTGAGATCATATTGTATACAACACTTTGAATTTTTCCTTTACCATAATAGTATAAGCATCTTCCTTGTTGACAAACTTTTTTAAACATTTCTGACATCTGCATAATACTATGCTGTATTAATTTTTTTCAATACTTTTCTTAATTTTTTATTTTGCAATGGTTAGACATTTACTTTTTTTTCTTTTTAATTGTGCCACATTCAACATTTGTGCATAACTTGCCCCCTGTTTTTAGGGTAATTTTCTTGGTATCCAGGAATAGAATTATTGAATCAAAGGTTAAAAGCATAATTAAAGTTTTAACCTATTTTGCCAGCTTTTTTTCCCCCAGTCTTGTTTTGATAGCCATTTTGGAAGCACTGAGTGTTATTTTGAGGAATCTTTGGTAATTTGATAGATTTTAAAATGATGCGTGAAGTTAAATATTTTTTTGTGCCTATTTTTGTATTGCCTGCTGTGGGTCTTAACATGTATTTGCCCATTTATCTTTTGACTTCCTGTCTTTCTTGTGGCATGATATGAGGTATTTATTGATTGTTAAGGATGGTCATGATTTTTCTGTCATGTTGCAAATATTTTTCTTCACATGCTTTAATTTGATTAATTTTTTGCATGGTTCAGTTTTACATTTTTATGCAGTCAGTCTTAGATATTTTTCTTATTTTTGTTAGCAGGCTTGTTCTTTACTACCTTTCCCCCCACCCCCACCACCAAAACCAAAAACTGGTGACTTTATTTTCACCTAGCTTTTGTGTTTGTTATAAATCTTAAGATTCAAGGGAGTCAAATTCAGTTAACATTTATTCAGAAGCAGGTGTATGTCAGGTACTTTACACATTCTCTATCTAGTCTATGACAGTCTATCGTTTTTCCAAATACTGTAGACAACTAGGTATGAAAATATAGATGAATTAAATTATGGCCTCTTTTTAAAGTTCTAAGCAATATGTTGTTTTGCTTTTGGTATCTTTCATTGTAATTAATTCTTGAAATCTATTTCATGAAATATGATGAGTTTCCCTCCCTCTTCCTTAATTGTAGAGGAAAAAAGCATATCTTCTGTACATAGAGAAAACAGATTGTACAGACCTGAATATTATCCCCAGGATCTGAAGACTCAAAATTGCTCTTCAGGCTTATTTTGGATTTTTCTGAGAAGACTCTGTGAAATTATGTGAATAGAGACTATTTTTCAAAGCCATGGGGGAAAGAGAAAGAAGTCCAGCTACTGATCGAGAAAGTAAGACAAGCAGACACGATTACTGTTCATCTGAATTTGGAACTACTCCCCAGTCTTCTGGCCGGTCGTCGCTGGTGCATCCCTCCCCACCTGCAAGTGTTAAGGGAAGACATCCTAAGAAACAAATTTCAGAGAGCCAAGTGCATCATCACGGTAAGCATCCTTTAAAAGACTCCAGTAGACCTAGCATATTCATTCTGAGTGCTTAAGGAAACCTGTGTGAAGGAGAATAGGGTATATTTTTATAAATGTTGCTCACAGTGTACTACCCTTTGTTACATTCACAGCCATACTGTATCCAGAAGAAAGAACTCTAACTGAGGTTTCTCATTTTTGTTTTTGCTTGTTCCTGAATAAATGATAGCCTTGGGGTTTGTAAAGGCAAAAAAAAAAAAAAACACAAAACATTTGTACCTTTATTTTCAGAAAGTTGTGAAAGGCATGGATATAAAGTGGTTAAGGGACCTTTTTATAGATTGGGTAAAATTACTTCTGCTTACTGAAAAAGTTCAAACTCAGCTTAGAAATGGAATTTGGGACCACCAGTCTGTTTTCTATTAAATGGTGTTATAATGAAACAGCATAAATCTTTAGAAATAATTTTTCTTGTTAGAATGTTATTAGTCTGGAGCTAGGTATTAATACATATTTGACTGCATAATGTTCTGGAAATCTCTTCTTCATCTTAATAAATCCCTAGTCAAGAAAATCTGTATGTATTTAGTAACAAAATATGTAAGGACTGATAGTACATCATAGGTAAGCTAAAGTAAATGAGGTTTTATTTGTTGTTATTCAGTCACTGAGTCGTGTCCGACTCTTTGCAACCCCATGGACTACAGCACGCCAGGCTTCTCTGTCCTTCACGATCTCCCAGTGTTTGCTTAGATTCCTGTCCATTGCGTTGGTGATGCTATCTAATCATCTCATCCTCTGCCACCCGCTTCTCCTTTTGCCTTCAGTCTTTCCCAGCATCAGTAAAATGAGGTTTTATAGTATCGGTTAATAGATACAATACAGCCATCACATTCGTAGCTTAGAGTGGTAAGATTGCAAGGCAAGAAGTAGTATGTGAGCCGAAAAGGAAAACAGGGTGAGGTCATGAAATGCCTAGAATCCTGTGTTAAGATATTGACTGTTTCTGTGGGGGGGATAGTTAGCTATTGAAAAGTTTGAAGCAGGGGTTTTATTAAATTTGCCTTTATAAATTTTTACTTTGAAAAGTAACATTTACCTTTTTAAAATCTGCAAAGAATGTGTGTTTCTTTTGAAAGCAACCTTTTTGTGAATCCTTGATCAGGCTTCCCAGGGATGTTGACACTTTTAACAACTTTTAACAACAACTTTTAAAAACTTTAAAAGTTTTTTCTTTTTTTTTTCTATATGGTTTTTGCTGGTATGTTTTTGTTTGTTTATTATTGCTACAAGTACAGTGCTGCAGGTTTCATAGTCTCTTCCTCCAAATCTGTCTCAGGGTCATTTTCTTGTTTTGATTTTGTGGTTGAGAGCATGATCTGATATTAAACTTTTGCTATATAATTAAGAATAAACAGACCTTAGGGTTGAACCTTAGAAAATGACTGTTTATTCCTAAGAAATCATTCACATACCTTGGGAATTATTGGTAGGAATACTTTAATTTTTCACTCCTTACCTAGAAGCAGTTTTATTTAAGAAGATATCTGAGAAAAAGCTGTGAGAAACAGTTTGAGTATCACCCAGAAAAATTTCAACCTGACTTGTACTGTTTTCTGTTTTGCATTGTCCTTTGAATTAAAGTCTGTGGTAATATGGCTACTTTAGTGCAAGCCAACAGGGCAAACTGATAACGTCCCTAATCACTGATTTCTTTCGGCTTAAGTTGGCAATTATCAGTGTCGACTAAACTAAGGAAAAACCAAATGTGATTTAAAAAGCATCTTGAACACTTGAATTTGCAAATTTTACATTTGGTAACATATTCTTCCTTCTTCCTTTTACATTTTCAGCTTATTTTATTATTTTAGAAATAAAATTTGTGCTCTATCAGAAGTTATATGTATAATACAATTTAATAATAATTTCAGTTATACATATTTATATATTACATATTATGTACATATTCTGTTTCTCATTTTATCGGTAATATAAACATACTACGTTTTTGGTAGATGCATAGTTTATCTTTGTTACATGTTTTTTTAATGAGTCATACTGTAATTTTAACACCTGATGGAAGGAAAACAGTATTTGTCCCACCCTCTTTTTGGTGGTAACAAGGGGGAGATGAAGAATGATTTCAACAGTCAGTCATCTTTCTTCTGAGTGTTACTAGCCCTGTATTTCATCTTGATCATTTTGAAAATGAAAGAGATAAATGAAAGGTGAGAGATATTTTTTGAGATCTGGTTAATAGAATATAGTAGAAAACAATGTTCAGATTTTGAGGATGTCAAATGTTGGTGGCAGAAACCCTTTTTGTCTGGCTATATCTTAGAACAAAATATTAGTGGAGAATTTGTAACCTGATTTGTACAATATCTAGACTTTCACTTCTCAAATTAAGTTTCCATGTGCATGAAATCTTATTTGCTGAGCAATATAATTTTATACATAAAAATCAGAGATTTGGGATGATTAACATTTATTCTTATGTACAACCATTTTTATGTATAAAGTTTCTGTCATTCCAAGAGCTGAATACATATTCTATAATAGCATATAGATACTAAAACTCTGTTTACTCAGTATGTTGGGAAAGAAAGAAAATTGGTGATAGATGCTTCAATTTAAAATTGGAGCAGTTTCTCCAATGGAAGTATTACGCAAATCACAAATGCAAGCCACACGTAAAATTTTTTATTGCCAAAAGAAAAACAAGTAGAAAGGTGGAATTAATTTTAATAATTTTTATTTAACTCAGAATATCCAAAATATTATCATTTCTAAATATAGTTAGTATAAAACATAGTGTGTGGAATATTCTGCATTCCTTTTTTTTTTCCTTTGAGTTAGGTGTTTGAAATCTGGTGTGTATTTCAGTTATGGGCTTAGCTTGGATCACCCACATTTCAGTTTTCAGTAGCCACATGTGGCTAGTGACTACTGTATTGGATAGCATAGTTTCAAAGTTACTAATAGGCTTTCCTTCATTTCTTTTTATTACTACTTCTTTTCAAACATTCATGCATGTATAGAGCTGGAATCCCAAATCAGTACACATTTAATATACCCTCTACAAAATTTCTGTCTCTTTAAATGAAACTTTATAATGTTACATTGTAAACATGTTTTCCTTGTTTACATGGTAAAATCAGGGTATCCATGGCTGGTGAAGTAGGTAGGGAAAGATTGGATTTTCTAGTTTTTCTTCATTTTTTTCCCCTCTGGAATGCATTTCCTTCTAGAAAAAATGCAGTCACCTTAGAGATTAAAGTTCGCTGTTCTCAACTATGGCAAACTTCCAGATGCCTCTTTTAAAGGGCAGGTGCTCTGTATATTGAGGCCAAGGTTTAATGAACTTTGAGTAAATAATATTCAAAATTTTTGTGAAATGTTGTGATATGTACACTTTAAAGATTTCGTGTGCTTTTAATTTTTTAGGCTGGAGTCGTTTATCTTGTTCTTAAATTATGCCAGATGTTTTTTATTTGAACATCACACAAAAGAAAGCCTCTGAGAAAGCATTTAGAATCACATCTGTACTGCTAAAGTGTTTTCCATTTTCAATCACTGATACGTGGGATTAAGTTCTTAATACTGACAGAGAATATTTGTGGAGAATTTTCTGTTTTATACGCATACTTCAGTTAATCCTCACAACAAAAGGGAAAATAGACCTGGAAAAGGTTTAAGTTGAATTGCCCAAGGATCTATTAAGTAGTAAATCTGAGCCCCAAATCTTCTTGCTGTCATGTTGTCATCTTCTTTCCTGAAATAAAGATTTCTAATTAATTTAAAAAATCATATGTTTCCATATTTCAAATTATGATCCTAAATATCTTGGCACAGATGACTTGATTATCATGATATTTTGTATTTATTAGGCACTGTGCTAATGCTGATGGTGCCTATGTTTGAATACTGGCTGACCATCTTATCTGCAAAGGTAAAAATGGTGGTCTGATGTTGCCATATTTTAAAACAGTGTAAAATAATTCCTTGTGAACCATGGCATATTGTTTTGCTGGATCAGAATATGTTTCTTGAACTGTCTTAAAAGATTTCAAACCTTTCTTAATAAAAACGACATGCTAAAAGCTCTAAGTAAAACCAAATATTTAAATATTATAGAATCATTTTTTTAAAATGTTTCCTTAAAGAAAACAAAATTACTAAAGAATATTATGGATTCATTTGTGTTAGGATGAGTCAATAATTCTACATCTGATACAGCTTTCACTTTACGTTATTACTGTTTCTTTTTCAGCCCTTAGGAAACCAAGCCCTAAGGGTTCACCAAACAGAAAGGGAGTCCGAGCAGGATTTCGCTCCCAGAGCCTCAATAGGGAGCCCCTTCGGAAAGATCCTGATCTTGTTACAAAACGGGTTCTTTATGCAAGACTGCTAAAAATCAATGAATTGCAGAACGAAGTAACTGAACTCCAGGTCAAGTTAGCCGAGCTGCTAAAAGAAAATAAGGCTTTGAAAAGGCTTCAGTACAGGCAGGAGAAAGCCCTGAATAAGTTTGAAGACACAGAAAATGAAATCTCTCAACTTATTGCTCGTCATAACAATGAGATTACAGCACTCAAAGACCGCTTAAGAAAATCTCAAGAGAAAGAACGGGCAGCTGAAAAAAGGGTGAAAGAGACAGAAGGTGAACTGCTTAGGACAAAAGTTTCCTTACAGAAACTGAAAAAGATCTCTGAAGCTAAACACCTACCTGAACGAGATGATTTAGCAAAGAAACTCTCTTCTGCAGAGTTAAAATTAGATGACACTGAGAGAAGAATTAAGGTAAAATTTCCACAGTTTCTAATTGTGCTGTTTTGTGTTATTTTTCATTGGGCATTTGATGTGCACTTTTAAGACTGCTTATTGCAGTTCAGCATTTGCTTGGAAATGAAATCTGATTTTTTTTTTTTTTTAGTATCTTTCTGAGTAAGAGATTAGGAAAAATTTAAGATTTTATCTTTAAGAGCAAGATGTGAAAAATTGTGTACATTAATGGGCCACATGCTAATAGATGTTTAATTCCCCAAATCTTAGTTATTTGGGGGAAATACACTGATTATGTGATTGTTTCTTGAAAATTGAAAATGATACTATAAGAACTATAGTATATAAAACTGACATTTGGGGCCATTGTGTAAGAAATGCCACATGAATAATTTCTGTTTTTATTTCTTTGAACATTTGTGAAAGATATATTTTGGGGCAGGGTGTGCTTCTACTCCCTCAAATAAGACTTGATGTGAAAAGTGGGTGGAATGATGCTGAGTTAATAGTCTGAGAATACAGCAGATCTTACAAAAATATTTTTTTTTCTTGAAATTAAAGGAAAAGAGTACTACCCCATGACTGTTATATGGAGAACTTATATTAGAAGCTACCTGATATATATATATATATATATAATCTGTTTGGAAAGCAAAGGTTGCAAAAAATATACAGACTCTATATACCAATGCCCTGCCCAAAGAGAGTGGCTTATTAAATAGAGTGTATATCAGTGGCCAGAAAAAGAACTTAGCTTATTCTCCAATATTAGCAATCATTAACTTTTGCTTCAGTATACAGAAAATATCTTATTGCATAGGTTCCACCAGTGATCAAGTCAAACTGCAGAGCAACCATATGAAAACTTTTTTTGAAGGACCATTTACCTACCTAGGTAGTGGGGTGAGGGTAGGGGATGGAAGCAATTATTGTCATGAATAGCTGATGTTTATTTTTAAAGGGAAGTACAAAATGTGCCCATATGGATTTTAAAATTAGGAACCAAGAGCACAGAAGGTTGATTATTAAGTATGGTTAAAAACAACCCACACCTTGTGTGTATTTCTGTAAAACTAGAGAGAACATAGAATTGTAGTGCACACACATGTATGCACACACCCCACACATGTATACTGCAGTTCTCTCTTATAGCTTGTTATGAAGGGGGTTGTTGGAATGGTAGAGGAGGAAAGACAGAGAAGAAAGGAAAACTTGAACAAATCTGTGGCTTCTGTGTTGTAGATGGAGTTGAATTATGTGGCTACTCACTTGAGAGCATGAAAATCAGTCATATGTGATAAGTCTGTGAAAGTGAAAGTATTAGTCACTCAGTCACATCCGACTGTTTTCGACCCCATGGACTGTAGTCCTCCAAGGTCTTCCGTCCATGGGATTCTCCAGGCAAGAATACTGGAGTGGGTTGCCATTTCCTCCTCCAGGGGATCTTCCTGACCAAGGGATTGAACCCACATCTCCTGTGTCTCCTGCCTTGCAGGCAGATTCTTTACCTGCTGAGCCCTCAGGGAAGCTTCAGGTCTTTGAAATACTTACTGTATAGTGTTCTCAATTCTTAGGTTTTTCTTACTGGAGTAAGAAATTTTTAAAAAAACTTTGGTGTTAATTGTAGATTTACATGCAGTTAAAAAAAAAAATAGATCCCATATACGCTCCGTCCATTTTCCCCAGTGGTAACATATAGCAAAAGTAGAATATAATATGTTATTGTTTAGTCACTTTCGCAACTCCATGAACTGTAGTACACCAGGCTCCTCTGTCCATGGGATTATCCTAGACAAGAATACTGGAATTGGTTGTCATTTCCTTCTCCAAGGAATCTTCCTTACCCAGGGATTGAACCTGTGTCTCTTGTGTTGCAGGTGGATATTCTTTACTGCTGAACCACCAGGGAAGCACATAGACAAATATAATATTATAATCAGGAAATTGGGAGTGATACATTGATATAGCTCATCCACCTTATTCAGATTTAACCAGTTTTACATGGACTCATTTGTGTTTGAGTGTGTATGTGTGTGTGTATTTAGTTCTGTGCAGTTTTATCACATGCAGATTCACGTGGCCATCACTGTGGTCAAGGTGCAGAACAGTTCCATCACAGGCTCCCCTGTGTTACCAACCTTTATAGGCATAGTTACCTTCCTGCTTTCTCTAGCACACTGGTGTGGCATCCACTGATCTGTTCACCATTTCTTTAATTTTGTTATTTTAAGAATGTAATATAAACAGAATCTTCTACTATTTAACCTTTTAAGGTTGGCAGATTTCATTTTTCCCCTTGAGCTCCATCAGAGTTGTTGCATGTATCAATAGTTTGTTCCTTTTTTATTCCCAAGTAGTATTCCATGACATGGATATACAAGAATGTTATGGTATATCCTGTTGAAGGACATTTGGGTTGTTTCCAGTTTTAGTTATTAACTAATGAAGCTACTGACTTCTCTGGTGGCTCAGACAGTAAAGAATCTGCCTGCAATTCAGGAGACCTGGGTTGGGAAGCTTTCCCTGAGAAGGGAATGGCAACCCAATCCAGTATTCGTGCCTGGAGCAGTCCATGGACAGAGGAGCCTGTCCAGAGCAGGCTACAGTCCTTAGGTCTATGGCCATTCATGAACAGGTTTTTGTGTGAACATTAGTTTTTGTTTCTCTGGGTTATATGAATGAAATTGTTTGATGAGTTGTTTGATAAGCACATTTGGTTTTGTAAGAAACTGCCATTTTCTTTTGTAAAGTAGTAGTATCAGTTTACGTTTCTACCAGCAGTGTATCAGTGATTCGCTTCCTCCACATCCTCGTCAGCGTTTGGTGTTCCCACTGTTTAAAAGTCTAGCCATTCCTATAGCTGTGTAGCAATATCTCTTGGTTTTAACTTAATATTATTCCTAATGGCCTATGATGTTGAACATCTTTTTAAATGCTTATTTGCCATTAGTAGATCCTGTTCATTTGTTTGTTTTTTGCCTATATTTCTAATTGTTTGTTCTTCTACTGTTGATTTTTTGATAGTTCTTTATATGTAATAGATACAGGTTCTTCATCAGATACATGGTTTGCAAATATTTTCTCACTGTGTAGCTTGTCTTTTCATCCTCTTACAGAGTCTTTCAGAGAGTTTTAAAAATTTGATGTGGTCCAATTTGTCAGATTTTTCTTTTATGGATTGTGCTTTTTGGTGTCAGGTCTAAGAATTCTTTGCCTATCCCTGTCACCCTTTGCCTGTAGCCCTAAAGATTTTCTACTATATTTTATCCAAAAGATTTACAGTTTTATGTTTTACTTTAAAGTTCATGATTCATGTTGAGTTGATTTTTATATAAGTTGTGAGGTTTAGGTTGAGATCATTTCTATTTTTTTTCCCCTGCCTATGTAGTGCCTGGTTGTTCTAGTACCATTTGTTGAAAAGGCTATTCTTCCTTCCTTGAATTTGGCACCTTCGTCCAAAATCAGTTGGGCATATTTTTGTGGGTCTATTTCTGGATTCTTTAGTCTCTTCTTCTGATGTATATGTCTTTTCCTCTGCTGACACCACATTCTTTTCATTATAGACTACGCTGTAAACCTTATTTATATGATTATGGTAGAGTGATTCTGCTCATCTTATGCTTTGTTTTTAAAATTTTAGCTAATTTAACTACTCTGAGTAGTTGTTTGTTTTTTTGTTTCAAGCCTCATTCAGTTTTTCAAATTTTACTTAATCTTTTTTCTTCCCAGCTCAGTACCACTGACTGTAAGGGTAAGGGAGGAGTCTAAGAACTATTGTGGTGTTTCATTTTGCAAATGAACTAAAATCAGAGAAAGTCCTGAGTGTCCCTTGAATTTGCAGTAAAATCCTTGTAGTGCTGACTTTTAAGTTTTGTGCCATTCTTTGCTAAGGATGAGTGGTGTTTTCTGTTTTTGTTTGGTGTAGCCTAATAGCTCATATGGTAAAGCATCTATATGCAGTGCAGGAAATCCGGGTTCAATCCCCGAGTCAGGAAGATCCTCTGGAAGGAAATGGCAACCCACTCCAGTATTCTTGCCTGGAGAGTTCCATGGACCGAGGACCCTGGCAGGCTACACAGTCCATGGAGTCTCAAAGAATCAGAAATGACTGAGCTACTAACACATAGCATTTTAAGAGTCCTTAGGCTGGAATTTGTGACAGGCAGGTTTGTTTGTTTGTAGATTGCCTCATCCCGGAAGGGATATTAAGCCACAATTCTTAGAACCCTTGTGTTATATTTTCTTTTTACGGGAGGCAAAAGAAAGCATTCTTCAAGGTTACCTCTGAATAGTTGAGCTGTGAAAAACTTATCTCTGCACCCTCTATAGGTTGATTACAGGTTTATTTTGTTAGTTGATGAAAGTGACAGAATGCATAGTCTCAGTTTTAGAATACAGTGGCTTAGAAGCAGATAGATGGTTAGACAGAACCAAAAAAAGTATGAGTCGGGACAGTCACCCATGGCAGTTGCTTCTTGCCAGCCTTGTGTGATGTGGTCTGCTGGGTCCTAGGGGGATAGAGAGCTGCTTGACAGGGTAAATTTGTTAAATTTAAAATTGGTTAAATTTGAACTCTGTCCAAAAGGGCAGACAGCTAAATCAGGTTGCATGTTTATTTCTTTATTTACAGTCGGCTTTATACCTTCATTTTGACTTTAACTTCAGTAAGATTGTTGAATAGAGTCCTGTCAAAGTATCAGCCCCATTTAAATATATTTATTTTCATATTAATAGTTATGTGCATATTATTAATATTTAAAACTGCAACAAATGTAAAAAGCTGCAAAAAAAAAACTGTTAAGGTGCTAACATTTGTGGCAGTAAAATATTAATAGTTATATAATGCAGCGATTCTCAAAGTTTTTGTTTTCAAGACCCTTTTATACTCTTAAAAATTATTGCACACCCCCCAGTACCACAGGAGTTTTGTTTATATGGGTATATCTATTGATATTTACCATATTAGAAATTAAAATTGAGAACATTTAAAAATATTTCTTAATTTATTTAAAATTAATAAAAACTTACTACATGGTATCATAAAATCTTTTAATGAAAAACATCTATTCTCTAAACCAAAATAAATTGGGACAAGAGTGGCATCATTTTATATGTTCACAAATTTCTTCAGTGTTAGGCTTAATAGAGGACAGCTGGGTCCTCATAGCTGCTTCCGCATTCAGTCTGCTTCGATATATTGTTGTGGTTGATAAATACAAGAAAATTCAGCCTCACACAGATGTCTATAGGAGTTAGAAAATAGAGGAATATTTAAAAGCTTTTCAGATAACTGGATATTCTTTGATACTATATCAAAACTTAGTAAGTGGTGTTCTCAAAGGTTTGTTGCAATGTGGAATCTAAAATCATATCAAAGAACTTTTTATACTCTAGCACATTAAAATCCCATGGTCTTCCCCTTTGAATGAATGTTTTATCCATGAATGGTTTTGTATTACCATACATTACTCATTTGGAAAATGTTTGTCATTTGGAAAATGTTCGTTTGTTGCATTAAGCAATAAATGACGTTTCATTCGTTATGTAGTATCACATGTTATATAGCCTTTTGAAAACTCTACCATACATTCATGATGGTGAGTGAAAATAGCAAGCAATATTGTATCATAAAGTAGTCCTGACCTTGCAGATTCCTGAAAGCGTCTCAGATCTCGAGGGTCCCTGCACCACTCTTTGAGAATCACTGATTGAATATCAGTGGTTCGTTGTTATCAGCTTCATTAGCAGTTTCCCCAATTTGCAGTTTCTATTAATGACTGCCCAACTGCAGCGTTGTTCACTGGGCCTGGAACTGGCCTCCAGTAGGGGCTAAAGACACCAGTTCTCTCCCATCCCTTGTAAGAAAGAAAGACAGTGGAGGCTGCTTTCCTGATCTAAGGATGTGGTAGAGATGAGTCAGAGCCACGAACAACTCTGTCATAAAGCAAATACCGTGAGTTGCTAGCTATTGTAAGTATCCTTAATCACTAAATGGGAAATTATCTACTAAGCTTTATGAAAAGATCATAAGTGTAATAGCATGTACATAATTGTTACAAGTACTCAAGTAAACTGTAGGGCACACATTTTTAATATATTAAAAAATCCAGCTCTGTTTTAACATCAAATTGGCACAGAGTGAATAACCTTGTCAGAAAAATATAATGGAACTATTAAGTAGGCTTTCTCTCCCTTTTAAAAAATTTCTAAAGATTTGGGGAAATTATTTGAGTAGCCTGAATATCACACAGCTCTCAAAGAAAGTTTGAATAGACTTTCTGTTTTGTCAGTTTTCCTTATGAGAAACTGGCATTCAGATTCCTTTCACCCGAAGGCTGCTTTCAAGTTGGTATTTGTTTCTTGTTGATAAAATAATAATATCGTCCTCCACTGGAAATCAGTTTCAGAAGAAAGAATTGATTCAGCCTTGTCTTCCCTACCCTTCCTAGTTTATACAGAATGAGAACTGAGCTGTGCAGTGTTGGCCAGGTAGAGAGTCCTGTTTCTGAATCTTTCCCTGCCATACCTTATTCGAGGCTAGGTCTCTGCTCTAAACTTCTGCTTAGAGTTTTTTCTGCTCTAAGAGCAGGTTTTTCTGCTCTTTTACTTCCCCACTCCTCCCCCCACCCCCTGAAACTCAAACCCAGAAGGCATGTTTGCCTCACCTACCTGCTTTGTGTCTTAGTAAAAGAATGAAGTTAACTAAGACAGAGTAATAGAAGTCAAACCAGGAGTTCAACTCGATTCTTCCCCTGCTCTGATGCTGTGAGCCCTCTTAATGCTCAAACTTCAGTTGCTTCATTTGTGGAATTAAATGATTCGGAGGCCACTCTCAGGTCTGAAATCTGATGAGTCTAAATCATGTTTTTAAACTTTTCATGTGTCAAAAGGTTTTAGTATGGTAAACCATATTTATTTAAAAAATTATCCTTATGTCTATTACTGAATGTTGCAGAAATGAAAGATTTCTAATGTTGAAAAAAGGAACTGATTATAAAATAAATATTTATTGAGATCCTATTAATTTTTTATTGCATAATAATTTAAGATATTGGCTAGATTTTGTTGTTTACAAGTTTCTTTTTTATCATTTTTGGTAGAGATTTACAATGAAATTATAAGATCTGTGATTGAAGGGCAAAGTTTAAACCATTGCAGAGAGTAAATTTTGTAGTGTTCTTAAAAACTGCCCATTTAGATAGAACAATTATTATAGAAATTTCAAGTTAATATTTAAAATCATAACTTTCTTCTGAAAAAATAATAGAAGCACTAAAAAAGGCCTGCAAGTTCAAATAATACAGAGAGGTGTGTAATGAAACACCAGTGTCCCGTCTATGCTGTCCTTTGTGACCTTCCCAAGAAGTAATTTCTGTTAAGAAATCACCTCTCCATGCACATGGTTATATGTGTGTATATTTTTTTACCCTCTAACTACAAGTGAAGGTGTACCATACACATTGCTTCATGTTTTTTTCACTGAAAATATATTTTGGTGCTCTTTACATATCCTTGTGGATATACGTGTAATATATATATGTGTGTACACTCACATACACATATATTAAATCTGCCTCCTTTTTATTTTCTGTTTTTCCGGTTTTATTGGGGTATAATTTGACATATGTATAAGTTTAATGTGTACAGCATAAAGATTTGACTTATCAATATTGCGAAGATATTACTGCAACAAGTTTAAATCTCCATCAC
The DNA here is from genome assembly GCF_019320065.1 of Cervus canadensis. Taxonomy (NCBI): domain Eukaryota; kingdom Metazoa; phylum Chordata; class Mammalia; order Artiodactyla; family Cervidae; genus Cervus; species Cervus canadensis. The sequence goes on along the minus strand of NC_057405.1, from coordinate 31,896,642 downwards.
CTCATGTAGATACAGTGAAAAGAAAAAGCAAAAAAAGAATTTTTTTTTTTTTGGTAATGAGAACTCTTTGGTTGCTCTGTTAAACAACTTTCATATATATTCTACAGCAGTGTTACCTTTAGTCCTCATCCTATATATACATCAAATGGCTAGTACTTTTTAACTAGAAATTTGTACCTTTTGACTACTGTCATCCAGTTCTCCTCACCACCCCTACCCCCTGCCAACTCTACCTCCACTTCTAGTAACCACAAATCTGACCTCTTTTCTCTATGAGTTTTTTTTTTTTTAAAAAGATTATTACATACACATGCATACACACCCCTTACAACTTCTTTATCCATTGATGAATAATGGACATCAGTGGACACTTATTTTATGTCTCAGATATTATAAATATATGCTGCTATAAATGAGAATGCAGGTATCTTTTTGAGTTAGTATTTTAATTTCCTTGAGATGTATTCCCAGAAATGGAATTGCTGTATCATATAATAATTCTATTTTTAATTTTTTGAGGATCCTCTATCCTTTATCCCGTAGTGGCTGTACCAGTTTACAATCCTACTACCCATCATGCTAATGGGTGTGAGGTGTTAACTCATTGGGGTTTTGATTTGCATTTCTCTAGTGACTAGTCATGTTGAACATGTACTTTTGGCCTTTCGTATATTTTCTTTGGAAAAATGTCTATTCAGGTCTTTTGCCCATTTTTTTACTTGGTTATTTGTGTCTTTTGTTAACAAGTTGAATGAGTTCTTTATATATTTTGGATATTAACCTCTTAGTGCAAATAATTTTTTTCCCATTCTGTAGGTTTTCTTTTCACTTGCTGATTGTTTACTTTGCTGTGCAGAAGCTTTGTAGTTTGATGTAATGTCACTTATTTTATCTGTTATTTTGTTGCTTGTGCTTAGGTGTCCTATCCAAAAAAATCATTGCCAAGACCTATATTAAGGAGCTCACTTTGAATGTTTTCTTCTAGGGGTTACATGGTTTCACGTCTTACATTTTTTAATCCATTTCAAATTGATTTTTGTGACATGTAAGATAGGGGTCTAGTTTCATTCTTTTATATGTGATTAATTATCTCAGGACCATTTGTTGAAGAGGCTATGTTTTCTCCACAGAATGTTTTTGACTCCCTTATCAAATATTAGTTTTAACTTTATATGCGTGGATTTATTTCTGGCTCAAAACTGTTCCATTGATCTCCTTGTTTTTATGCCACTACGATACTGTTTTAATTACTATGTGAGTGTGTGCATGCTCTGTTATGTCTGACTCTTCGTGACCCACCATGACTGTAACCCACCAGCCTCTTCTGTCCATGGGATTTCCCAGGCAAGAATGTTGGAGTGGGTTGCCATTTCCTTCTCTAGGGTATCTTCCCGACCCAGGGATGGACCCTACCTAGGTCTCTGGTGGCTCCTGCCTTGTCTGGTAGATTCTTTACCACTGAGCCACCTGGGAAGCCCCTTTAATTACTATATAGTATTAGCTTGAAGTCAGGAAGTGTGTGATGCCTCCTGCTTTTTGTTGTTCTTCTTGAGGATTGCTTTGGCTAATAGGTTTTTTTTTTTTTTTTTTTTTTTTTACCATTCAATATAAAATTTAGGATTGTTTCTTTCTGCTTTGGTTTAAAAAAAAAGTCATTAGGTACAGTAAAAAACCAACACAACATTGTAAATCAGATATACTCCAAATAAAAAACATAACTTAAAAAATACCATTGGAATCTTAATAGTGATTGCATTGAATCTGTAGATGGCTTTGGATAAGTGTGGACATTTTAGCAATATTCTTCCAATCCATGAACACTGTATGCCTTCCATTTACATATGTCTTCTTTGATTTCTTTATTAGTATCTTGTATCTTTCAGAGTAGAAGTTTTTTCATTTCTTTGATTAACTTTATTGCTAAGTATTTTATTGTTTTGAAGCTATTGTAAATGGGATTGTTTTCTTTCTTTTTCAGATAATTTGTTAGTGTATAGAAATGCTACTGATTTTTGTATGTTAATGTTAGGTTCTATAACTCTCCCCAATTCAGTAATTAGACCTAACAGTTTTTTGGTTGAAGTCTTTGGGATGTTTGGAATATAAAATCATGCCATCTGCAAATAGAGACAGTTTTACTTCTTCCTTTCTAATGTGGATGCCTCCTCTTCTCTTGCCTGACTGCTCTGGCAGGGACTTTCAGTGCTATATTGAACAGGAGTGGTGAGAGTGAGCACCTGTCTTATTCTTGATCTTAGAGAAAAAGTTTCAACCTATCAAAATTAAGTATCATGTTAGTAGTGGGCTTGTCATATATGGCCTTAATTATGTTGAGATATAATTCTTGTAATTTGTTAAGAATTTTTATCAAGAAGAAATGTTGAATTTTGTCACACTTTTCCTGTATTTATTGAAATATGAGTTTTTTTTTCCTGTTAATGTGGTGTATTACATTAATTGATTTACATGTATTGAGCCATCCTTGCATTCCAGCTATAAATCCCACCTAATCATGAGCAATGTTCCTTTTACTGTGCTGCTGACTTTGGTCTGCTAGAATTATATTGAGAATTTTTGCTTCTCTGTTCATCAGAGATACTGATTGGTAGTTTTATTTCCTGGTACTGATATTTTCTGCCTTTAGTGTTAGGGTGGTACTGGCCTTCTACAATGAATTTGGAAATGTTTCCTCTAGTTTGATTTTGTTTCTGTTGTTCAGCAGAGTTACTGGTGAAGCCATCTGGGTCCTGCGCTTTTCCTCACTGGGTTTGGTTACTGATTCAGCCTCCTTACTAGCAATTGGTCTATTCAGACTTTCTCTCTTCTTGAATCAGTGTTGGTATTTTTGTTGTTGTTGTTGAAGTGTAGTTGCTATACAGTATTATATAAGTGACAGGTGTACAATATAGTGATTCAACAATTTTAAAGGTTATACTCCATTTAGAGTTATCATAAAACATTGGCTGTATTTCCCATGTTGAACAATACATCCTTGTAGCTTTTTTCACACCTGGTAGTTTGAACCCCTGCCCCTGTATTGTTCCTCCCCGATCCCTGTCCCCACTGGTAACCGCTAGTTTGTTCTCCGTACATGTGAATCTGCAGACAGGCAGAGACTCAGGCCTTGCTCTGCATTCAAGTGCCGCTGTCAGCAGGGCTGTCGGGCGGGCTGCAGAGCCCGCTGTGTGCTCTGCTGAGGCTCCCTGGTCAGGCAGGCTGACCACTGTCTTCAGCAACAAGTGGGGCTCTGAGTTCGTTTCCTGACCCGAGCTCATCAGCTAAGGATCTCCAAGGCCACTGGTGCTCTTTGTGGTCCTGACTCAAGTCAGCCTGCGCCTCAGGTTCACTGGCTGAACAGGTGCTACTGGCTTTGCTCTGGGGGCCACGCGTTCTGCCCGCTCACCTGCCCATCAGCTCAAGAATTGCTGGGTTGTGCAGCTTCCAGGGTTCGGGTGTTCTTGTCAGCCCTTCCCATCAGATGGGGGCAGGCAGGGACCACACTCCACGGTGGGCAGGGCTGTGACCCGACTTCTGCCTGGGTGGAGCTGGGAGAGCCCACTTCAGGCAGCTCCCCACTTTTCCTGAAGAGGCTTTCTGGTTGGAGGGGCTGGGAGCCGTGATCCCCATGGAGGATTGGGAGGGGGGCTAAAACTCAGCTCTTCTGCTGGATGTGGGCAGACCAGGCTGCAGGGCTGGGAGAACTCTTCATTTGGAGACCCGAATTAGGCAGACTTGCGCCCCACCCGAGTTCCCTGGCCAGACTGTGCCAGCCAGCTGGGCTGCAGCAGAGCAGGCTGCTGGTTGGGTTTCTTGTGTGTGCTCTGCAGGCAGGAGCTCTGTCCTCCAAGACCCCATTGCTGCTGGCTGGAAGCCCCCCTCCCTTTGTCTGTCCCAGTCAGATTCCTAGTGGTTGAGCCCACAGAACTCTGTGATTCCCATGGGGTGAAACCAGAGCAGGAGTTCCCAGAGGTGACCCCCCAGTGCTGGGGGTGCTGGATGTCACCCCTGTGCGCTCCTTTGCCACTGGAGGAGCTGTAGGCAGGTGCCACACTGGGGAGAAGGCCCTGCGGTCAGCGCGTAGCTGTTCCTCTCACCCTTTAATGCAGTCTGTCTCGGTCTGTGTGGTGCAGGACGTGCATCAGCCTCATTTCTGTGTTCTGAGATTTGCTCAGTGATGTCTTCTTCTTGCATAGTTACTTGTTTTTCTTTTAAAGTGGAGCCAAGTCAGGAACAGCTGTGTCATCATATTGGTTATGCCATTCTTGCCTTCTTATTCTTCTTAAAGGCTCTGTATTATTCCACTGTATGTATCTCATCCTCTGTCATCCCCTTCTCCTCCTGCCTTCAATCTTTCCCAGCATCAGGGTCTTTTCCAATGAGTCAGTTCTTTGCATCAGGTGGCCAAAGTATGGAGTTTCAGCTTCAGCATCAGTCCTTCCAATGAATATTCAGGACTCATTTCCTTTAGAATGGACTGGTTGGATCTCCTTGCAGTCCAAGGGACTCTCAAGAGTCTTCTCCAATGCCACAGTTCAAAAGGATCAATTCGTCAGCCCTCAGCTTTCTTTATAGTCCAACTCTCACATCCTTACATGACTACTGGTAAAACCATAGCCTTGACTAGATAGACCTTTGTTGGCCAAGTAATATCTCTGCTTTTTAATATGCTGTCTAGGTTGGTCATAGCAAGCATCTTTTAATTTCATGGCTGCAGTCACCATCTGCAGTATTTTGGAGCCCCCCAAAATAAAGTGTGTCACTGTTTCCATTGTTTCCCCTCTATTTGCCATGAAGTAATGGGACCGGATGCCATGATCTTAGTTTTCGGACGTTGAGCTTTAAGCCAACTTTTTCACTGTCCTCTTTCACTTTCATCAAGAGGCTCTTTAGTTCGTCTTCACTTTCTGTCATAAGGGTGGTGTCATCTGCATATCTGAGGTTATTGATATTTCTCCCAGCAATCTTGATTCCATCTTGTGCTTCATCCAGCTCAGCTTTTCTCATGATGTACTCTGCCTATAAGTTACATGAGCAAGGTTCCAAGTCTCATTCTATTCTGGGCTAACTTTATGATGTGCTTTACCACTTAAATTATCTGAACCTGTTTTCAGTCTGTAAAACCTTGCAGGAGGTGATGAACCATGTTAATGTTAAAGTTTATAAAGTTTAGGGTTTGGTATTTATCGGCCACCTAATATATGAATGAAAAAAAATGTGCTGAAAGAAAAGTACACAATTTAGAAATAAATACTTCACAGTTAGTATCCTACAGTTTAAAAGAACTATGGAAATGATTTAGTGCATTGGTTTTCAAATTGAGCTCAGTGGACTAAGGGTTCTTTTTTAAGTTTACAAGTACTAATTTAGACAAAGGGTGAGCGTGAACTGGTTAGGGTGCAACAAGGGCTTCCTAAAGTCACTTGCCCAGCAATCCGAGGCCACCCATGAAACGCCTTCATAGGTACTCTCTAGTTTAGTGTAACACAGCGTTTAACAGTTGAGGAGGTTATGACAGAGATGTTAATTGCCATGTTCTATTATTTACTAAATAATAGGTCACACAGAGTCACACAGGTCATTAGGACCACATGTCTGGGATTAGAACTGCAGTCGTTTGTCTCCGATTCTGTTACTCTACTTTTCTATTTAGTAAAAATCCTTGCGACTTTATCATGTATCTAAAAGGTGAATAATACGTTCCTCTTATAATAGTTCATCTGAGTTTTTCCATAATTTTTAATAATAGCATAAATTAAGATATTAAAATTAACTTGGGCTATTTTATCAGCATCCTCATGTTAAAAGAAATCATTTTCTCAAAATCTCTCATCATATTAATTCTCTATATGTAGTTGGGTAGGAGCCACTTCTGAAATTTGTTTTGGTGCTAACTGCAGTAAATACAGTGGAGTGAAATCTAATGATGTTGAAACACAAAAATCCAGAGTAAGCAAAGGCTTGCAAACATTTTAAAAGTAGTTTCATTAGAATACTAGTTCCAAAATGCACTTCTTGAAATGCTCAGAAGAAGCATAACTTTTGGATTCTGTATTTGCTTCTTTCTTTCCCTGCTTAAAATAGATGAAGAAATAGTCAGTGATGGTAACTCATTAAAAAAAAATCTCAGTCTCCAGATTTAGATGAATTATGTACCCCAGAGGACTGAAGAATCTTGTGAATGTGATTCCAGAATCTTCGTCAGTATACTTTGAGGAGTCAGGAAGAATAAGAAAGGCAAGAAAAGTAACAGGAATCAAGTACCAGTGTTTTCAAAGATAGGTGAAAATAGATTAGGAATTATCAATCAGTATACAAAATGCTAATTTCTACCAAATTTGTGAGTATGTTTTGGAAAATATTACTCAGAGTGTCTTCACTTTTTTCCTCATAAGATTCTTAGATTGGTACATTAAGGTAAACTATTTATTATATATTCTGTTTACATATACTGTATACATCCTTATTCTAAACTATCTGCTATACTCTCTACAATATATACTACATGTTGTACTATACCACTTATATAGTATATAATATATGCTATGTACATCTATATTCTGTAGGTGTATACTATATATACTGGATTCTGGCAGGTATATCTTGACAAGTAGTAGATATAGTGTATGTCTTGATATATAATAGATAAAGTAAATTTTTCATGTTTGTGATTAGTGAAGGAATGTGGACTGGTTGAAAAGAATGTCGGAAAGCTTTACAGTTGATCAGTAACTGAACCCAAAGAGTACAAATGAACAAACAGCTCTCAGCTTGGAGAGAGCATTTCTAGACGGGTGCTTTGGGGACGCCATGTTAGGTCTTGTCCCTTTCAGCATGTTTATCAGTGAATTTGACTGGGCTCCTTAAGGGCACGAATAGGTCTTATTTGATTTTGTGTTTGCAACATTTGACATGCTATCTGGCTAGAATTAAAGAAATGAATGGATGGATAGATCAGTAAAATAAAGTGGCACTTATATCAGGTTCATAAATAGTAGGGACAGCTAATTTGATGGAGGAGAAGATTAAGAGTGAATTGATTTCCATAGGTTCAAAATCTGGCAGAAAACAAGCAAGGTAAAGTTAATCAAGTTCACTTTTAAGTTCTCAGTTTTTTCCTATCCGTTTTATGGCTACTCTATGGGAGACCTGACTTGAAAGTTACTAACGTTTTTTGAGTCTAAGGTTTTAGTTGAAGAACTTGTAATCGTACAGCTGTTTAAAATGATAAGTAAAGGAAAAACAGTTAATTGAAGATAGTGGTACCCAGGTTCTCGAGGTAAAAATAACTAATTTTACTGGCCAGGTCACATCTGATAACAGGTGTACCCACTTTTAGGTAACAAACTAACATGTAGAGAGCAAGCTGGAGAAGCAGGGGGGTCAAAGAACTGGCATATAAGGAACAGGGGAAGAAGCATGGAATTAGGGATAAGATTCAAATTAAGGGAAAACGTAAGTTCAGTATTTAAAGAGCTGTTGTGTGGAAGAAGAGAAATCAAAATGCTTTGGGGTATGCAGATGACACACCCCTTATGGCAGAAAGTGAAGAAGAACTAAAGAGCCTCTTGATGAAAGTAAAAGAGGAGAGTGAAAAAGTTGGCTTAAAGCTCAACATTCAGAAAACTACAATCATGGCATCTGGTCCCATCACTTCATGGCAGATAGATGGGGAAACAGTGGCTGACTTTATATTTTTGGGCTCCAAAATCACTGCGACTGGGAAGAAAGCTGAGTGCCGAAAAATTGATAACTGTGGTGTTGGCGAAGACTCTCGAGAGTCCCTTGAACTGCAGTGAGATCCAACCAGTCCATCCTAAAGGAGATCAGTCCTGGGTGTTCATTGGAAGGACTGATGCTGAAGCTGAAACTCCAATACTTTGGCCACCTCATGTGAAGAGTTGACTCACTGGAAAAGACCCTGATGCTGGGAGGGATTGGGGGCAGGAGGAGAAGGGGACGACAGAGGATGAGATGGCTGAATGGCATCACCAACTCGATGGACATGGGTTTGAGTAAACTCTGGGAGTTGGTGATGGACAGGGAGGCCTGGGGTGCTGTGATTCATGGGGTCGCAATGAGTCAGACACGACTGAATGACTGAACTGAACCGAAGGCCTTTCTAATTAAGTTACAGTAACACTGAGCTATACACAAAACAACTGACATTTATAGACCTGTTTTAACAAATGCAGTTATTAAAGTTTATATTGCTTTATTAACTAATAGAAAAATAAGTGAAAATAAGTTCAGTTATTCTTTGGGTTTACTTGCAAAAATTCATTTCTGTAAACCTTTATGTCTCTCTTTAAAGAGTTAGAATTCTATCTTATTTTTTCAGATATTTACATTTTTTTTCTGTAATGAAAATGTTTGTTACAGTTTTAGATGTACAGAAAGTGAATTAGGGGAAAAAACACCCATGATCCTTCCAATCAAAGATTTTTTTCTTTTTCTATCCCATATCTTCAGTTTCTTAAAATATTTAAAGTTTTTTCCTTATGAAATACTTTGAACATAGAGAAGACAACAATATTTAAAACATGCATCTACCTACTTGATATTTTGTTAATTTTGCTTTAGGTCAAGTTCTTAACAATAAGATGTTACTTTAAAGTTTCCCTTTACACTTTCTCTAAAACATCCGTCTTCTACTCTCTCTCCTCAGAAGTAACTGTTTGGAAGCTGATATATCTTCTTCCTTTTTTTTTTTTCTTTAAAGTTAAACATATTTTTGGAAATTGTCTTTTTATATAAAGTAGCACATGTACAGTTTTTAAAACTTGAGAAAAAGTCTAAAAAACAACGTTCTTATACTCAGATATCATCAGTTTTAGCATTTAATGTGTACCCTTCTTGATCTTTCTCTGTGTGTGTGTATAAAATATATTATAGATGAAGAAGTTCCTTCTATTACTAACTTGCTAAGATTTTTGTTTTAAATCACAGATAGTGTAGAATTTTATCAAATGTCTTTTTTTTTTTTTTTGCTTCTCATTTAATTAACATGGAAAATTACATTTATATATTTTTTCTGTTATACTGCTCTTACGATGTGCTTATCTGGGAGAAGTGCTGCTTGTGATATAGGCGTCATACATTGCTAAATTTCTTTTGCTGATATTTGGGATTTTTGAAGCAATATACATATGTAAGAATGGTGTGTAATGTAGTTATTTCAAGCTGTTCTTATCCAGTTTGGGGATCAAGATGATAAAAGTTCTCATGAATAATGACTTGGGGAGTTTCTTCTCTTTTACAGATTATAATGAAGATAGGGAATATCTCTCTCTTTAAATTTGGTAGATTATCACTTTTGAAACTTAGATCTAGTGCTTATTTCTGAATTTGTTTTTGTTTTTTCTTTAAATTTTTTTCTACTTATTCACTTCATTCATAGATCGGTTCAGATCTTATATTTTTAGTTAACTTTTAATAATTTATATTTTCTGGAAAATTATTTTATTCATTTTATCTCAGATTTTGTATTTGTCAGTATTAGGTTTTTCATAGTATTGGGAGAAAAGGAAAGGTATACCCAACTGAATGCAGAATTTCAGAGAATAGTTAGATAAGAAGGCCTTAAATGAACAGTGCAAAGAAATAGCAGAAAATAATAGAATGAGTAAGACTAGAGATCTCTTCAAGAAAATTGTAGATATCAAGGGACTATTTCATGCAAGGATGGGCACAACACATAGTAAGACCGTAAAAGAAACAGAAGAGATTTTGAGGAGGTAGAAAGAATACACAGAAGAACTGTACAAGAAAGGTCTTAATGACCCAGAAAACTATGATGGTGTGGTCATTCACCTAGAATAGGACATGCTGGAGTGTGAAGGAAACATTGCTTTGAACAAAGCTAGTAAAGGTGATGGAATTCCAGCTGAGCTATTTCAAATCCTAAGAGATGATGCTGTTAAAGTGCTGCAGTCAATGTGTCAGCAGATTTGGAAAACTCAGCAGTGGCCACAGGACTGAAAAGGTCAGTTTTCATTCCAATCCCAAAGAAGGGCAATGCCAAAGAATGTTCAAACTACCGCACAGTTGCACTCATTTCACATGCTAGCAAGGTAGTGCTCAAAATCCTTCAAGCTAGGCTTCAGCAGTGTGTGAACCAAGAACTTCCAGATATCTTGATTTAGAAAAAGCAGAGGAACCAGAGATCAAATTGCCAGTATTCATTGGATCACGGAGAAATCAAGGGAAAAAATGTCTACTTTAGCACTAACTGTGCTAAAGTCTTTGACTGTGTGGACTACAACAAACAGTGGAAAATTCTCAGAGAGATGAGAATACCAGACCACCTTACTGGTCTTCTGAGAAACCTGTATGCAGGTCAAGAAGCAACAGTTAGAACCAGACATGGAAGAACAGATTGGTCCAAAATTGGGAAAGGACTACGACAAGGCTGTATATTGTCACCCTGCTTAGGCAGAGTACGTCATGTGAAATGCTGGACTGGATGAATCACAAGCTGGAATCAAGATTGCTGGGAGAAATATCAATAACCTCACATATGCAGATGATACCACTCTAATGGCAGAAAGTGAAGATGAACTAAAAAAGAGCCTCTTGATGAGGGTGAAAGAGGACAGTGAAAAAGCTGGCTGGAAATTCAACATTAAAAAAAACCTGAGATCATGGCATCTGGTCCCATCACTTCATGGCAAATAGAAGGGGAAAAAGTGGAAGCAGTGACAGATTTTATTTGGAGGGGCTCCAAAAATCACTGATTGCACTCATGAAATTAAAAGATGCTTGCTCCTTGGAAGGAAAGCTATGACAAACCTAGGCAGTGTATTAAAAGGCAGAGACATCACTTTGTCAACGAAGGTCTGTATAGTCAAAGCTATGGTTTTTCCAGTGATCAAGTACAGATGTGAGAGATGGACTGTAAAGGACATGGAGCACTGAAGAATAATGCTTTTGAATTATGGTTCTGGAAAAGACTCCTGAGAATCCCTTGGACTGTAAGGAGATCAAACCAGTCAATCCTAAAGGAAGTCAACCCTGAATTGATTAGAAGATCTGTTGCGGAAGCTGACATTCCAATACTTTGGCCACCTAATGCAAAGAGCTGACTCACTGGAAAAGACCCTGATGCTGGGAAAGGTTGAAGGCAAGAGGAGAAAGCAAAACAAAGTCGCTCAATCATGTCCTACTCTTTGCGACCCCGTGGGCTGTAGCCCACCAAGCTCCTCAATCCACAGAATTTTCCAGGCCAAGAATACTGGAGTCGGTTGCCATTTCCTTCTCCAGGGGATCTTCCCAACCCAGGGATCAAACCCAGGTCTCCCGCATTGCAGGCAGATGCTTTACCATCTGACCCACCTGCAAAGGGGGTGGCAGAGGATGAGAAGGTGAGATAGCATCACTGATTCAATGGACATGAATTTGAGCAAACTCCAGGAGACAGTGGAGGACAGAGGAGTTGGTATGCCGCAGTCCACGGGGCCACAAAGAGTCAGATATGACTTAGCAACTGAATAACAACAAATGATTTTAAAATTTCTATTACTTCTATAGTTATATGCCCCATTTTTATTCCTAATGCGGTTAATATGTTCCTCTTCTTCTTGATAAAGCTTGCCAAAAAATGTAGCATGTATGGAAGCTGTGTTATTTATAGGTTCAGAATTAAAAAACTAAAATTGGTTCAGGTTTGTTTTACCTTTCTGGTGATTGTTTTGGTTTTTTTACATTAAATAAAAAATCCTCTCTCTCTAATGCTTTTGTCTTAAAGCCTCTTTAATCTACACTACTTTTATTTTTTTTCTTTTGCCTAATATATTTTTTCCTTTACTTTCATCTTTTTTTTGTGTTAATGTTTTATCTCTGTGCTTGTACAATATTTGACTAGATTAATTTTTAAAATGAATCCAGCATAAGAATATTTTGTTCCATATTTATTTACTACATTTGTTGGCGTTACTGAGATAGATAGATCTACATGGGTTATTTTTTTAAAACAAAGTTATTATCACCTTTTCTCTGCTTTTTTTTTTCATCCTGCCTCTTACTCTTTACCCTGCCTTTGCATTGATTTCAGAATGACAGTTTCTACTACTCTTCTTTTAAAGTTTAGCCTCGAATTTTTAAGATAATCTGTATTTGAATTAAGGGAGTCTAAAGTCTTACTGCTTGGAAGGAAAGTTATGAACAACCTAGATAGCATATTAAAAAGCAGAGACATTACTTTGCCAACAAAGGTCCGTCTGGTCAAGGCTATGGTTTTTCCAGTGGTCAAATATGGATGTGAGAGTTGGACTGTGAAGAAAGCTGAGCGCTGAAAAATTAGTGGTTTTGAAGTGTGGTGTTGGCGAAGACTCTTGAGAGTCCGTTGGACTGCAAGGAGATCCAACCAGTCCATCCTAAAGGAGACCAGTCCTGGGTGTTCATTGGAAGGACTGATGCTGAGGCTGAAATTCCAGTACTTTGGCCACCTAATGCGAAGAGTTGACTCACTGGAAAAGACCCTGATGCTGGGAGGGATTGGGGGCAGGAGGAGAAGGGGACAACAGAGGATGAGATGGCTGAATGGCATCACCGACTCGATGGACATGGGTTTGAGTAAACTCCGGGAGTTGGTGATGGACAGGGAGGCCTGGGGTGCTGTGATTCATGGGGTCGCAAAGAGCCAGACAGGACTGAGCGGCTGAACTGAACTGAACTGAAAGTCTTAATACCTGTGTTTTTTCAAATTCTATCAGGACAGTGGAACATTTTCTCTAGTCTCATGTCATCATATTATTATTGTCTGTTTTAATTTACCTTATTTTAAAATTCCTCAATTCTTTAATCATTTTTATGAGGTTTACAGTTAGTTTCTTGGCACATTGTTATTACTTGCATATCACTATTATTCATTATCATCCACTTTTCCTTCAGGGTTCACTTTCTTTCTTATCCTTTTGGTCATCCTTTCAATGAGGACTTTTGAGTAGTTAATTTTCTAGTCTTTCTATATAATTTATCTTCATTCTTGAGTGACAGTTTTACTGAGTCTTGGATTCTAGGTTGACAGTTACTATCATTTAGAATTTGATTTTCTCTTTTAACCTCCAGTAGATTTTTAAACATTTTGTTTGAGTTCAGTGGTTTCTTGTTTTGCCTCTAAGGTATCTAAAGGTATACTTATTTAAATTAACTTTTAATATGGGGATAATTTTAAGGTCATAGAAAGTTGCAAATATATACGTAGTTCTAACAACACTCTCATACTCTTTACCCAGATTCACCTTTTGTTAACATTTGCCCCATTTGTCTTATGTACACATATTCTTTCTCTGTCTTGTGTGAACACAAACATACATGTGCACATACATACACATGTAATTTTTTTTTCAATATTTGAAAGAAAGTTCTATGTGTTTCCTCAGTTGCTTAGTTGTGTCCGACCCTTTGTAATCCTATGAACTGTAACCTGCTGGGCTCTGCTGTCCATGGCATTCCCCAGGCAAGAATACTGGCATGGATTGCATTTCCTGCTTCAGGGGATCTTCCCAACCCAGGGATCAAACCTACGTCTCCAGCATTGGCAGGCAGACTCTTTACCACTGCACCACCTGGCAAGCTCCTGAAAGTTCTATACCTATGCTTTTTTACTCTAAATGCATTGTTTTTATTTGATAAGAGTAAGGATATGTCCTTGTATAAACATAGTACAATTATGATATAAATTTACATTTATAAAATAATATTCTAGAATCTCTCCACAATATATTGGTTTTTTTCAGTTGATGTAATAATGTCTTTTATACCCCTTTACTGCTGTAGTACAAGATTCAATCTAGAGTCAAGTATTGTGTTGGTTGTCCAGATAGCTTTAGCCTCCTGTAACCTGGAACATTTCCTCATACTTTTGTAATCTCTTTTATGACATTCACATTTTAAAACTTTTAGTTCCCTGACCAGGGATTGAACTCACGTCCCCTGATTGGAAGGCAGTCTTAACCACTGGATCTTAACCACTGGGAAGTCTCAACATTCATGTTTTTGAAGAATATGGTACCCCATCCCTTTTCATTTAATAGAATATTGTTAATTTGCATTGCTCTGATGTTTTCTTATTAGACTGAGGTTTTTGTATTCTTCTCCAGAATACTGAATAAGTGATGTGATATTTCCTTGTTAAGCTATCACAGCTGGAGGTACATGATGTTCACCTATCCTTTACTGTTGATGTTAATTTTAATCACCTTGCCAATGTATTGTTTGATAAAATTACTATTTTTCTTCTTCAGTGAAACCAAGAAGCAATCTGTGGTGAGCCACTTGGGATGTATAAATCTTTTTCCCCATTAAAATTTAACATCCACTGATGACTCTTTCCTAATTCAATCTTTATCATGATGGTTTTCCAGCTCTATTCTCTCTCTTTATATCTTCAGTTCTGGAAAATTTGTAGCATTTTTGTTTTGTTTTTAATATTGTTTTTCCCCATTTTGTCATTATATTCTAAATTCCTATTCAGTTCAGTTCAGTCACTCAGTCATATCCGACTCCTTGCAACCCCATGAACCGCAGCACGCCAGGTCTCCCTGTCCATCACCAACTCCCGGAGTCCACCCAAACCCATGTCCATTGAGTCAGTGATGCCATCCAACCATAAAACTGTTTATAAAGAATATGGATGGTCAATAAATATACAATTTAACTTCAGGATTATTAATCCAGGAAATACAAATTAAAATAGTAATATTCTGTTTTTTGCTGGTCCACAGATTTTAAAATGTCAGTATCTAGTCATTCCAAGAATATAGTAAAATAAAGGCTTCTAGACTTTTGAAGAGAATGTAATTGTTACAGTCTTTCCAGAGGGCATTTTGGTAATGCTTTTCAAAAGCTTTAAAATCATATAAATGTCTATCAATCCAGAAACTTCATTTCTTTACATTTACCCTGAGGAAGTTATATAAAACTAAGTTGAAATGTGATATAATAGGATGTCCACCATAGGAGATATTGAAAACGCTTGGCTGTTAAGAAGCAGAATATGGTTAAATAAATTATGATAATTTATTGTAGAATAAATTTGGCAGTGTTATCTCCTCTTCAGTTTTTTGGAATAGTTTGAGAAGGATAGGTATAAGTTCTTTACATGTTTGGTAGATTTCCCCCAGGAAGCCATCTGGGCCTGGACTTTTGTTTTCTGGGTATTGTTTTTATTTAATTATGAATTTTTAATTAAAAATTCTATTTTACTTCTAGTGATTGGTCTATTTAAATTGCCTGTTTCTGCTTGACTCAGACTTGGCAGACTGTGTGCTTCTAGAAATTTGTCCATTTCTACCAGATTGTCCAGTTTGTTGACATATAACTATTCATAGTATTTTCTTATGATTTTTTGTATCTCTTTTGTATTGGTTGTTATTTATCATTTTTCATTGCTTATTTACTCGAGTCCTTTTTCTTTTCTTTTTGATGAGCCCGGTTAAAGGTTTATCAATTTTATCCTAAAAAAAAAAAAGCCCTTGTTTTCATTTGATCTTTTCTACTGTTTCTTTTAAATCTTTATTTCCTCTCTGATTTTTATTATTTCCTTCCTTTTGATGACTTTGGCCTTTGTTCTTTCTATTATTCTTTAAGGTGGTAAGTTAGGTTGTTTGAGATTTTTCTTGCTCTTGAGGAAGGCCCATATCACTATGAACTTTCCTCTAAGGGTTCCTTTTGGTGTATTTTGGAAAGTTGTATTTTCATTTTCATTTCTCTCTAGGTATTTCTGATTTCCTCTTTGATTTTATCATTGACCCATTGTTTTTTTTTATTAGTATTAATATGTTATTTAATCTCTATATGTTCCTTAGCTACTTTTCTTTCTGTAGTTGATTTCTAGTTTCATACTGTTGTGGTTGGAAAAGATGCTTGAAATAATTTCTGTCTTAAATTTGTCGAGGCTTATTTTGTGATTTTGGTATGTGATCTATACTGGAAGACATTACATGTGCATATGATATGAATGTGTATTCTGCTTTTTTTTGCATGTAGCTTCATGTAGGTATCAATTAAGATTAATTGGACTGTTCTGTCATTTCAGGCCCCTGTGCCTTTTTGGTTTTCAGTCTTGATTATCTGCCCATTGATGTCAGTAGGATGCTAACATCTCATACTATTGTTGTATTATTATCAGTTTCGCTCTTTATGTTTGTTAGTATCTGCTTTATATGTTTAGGTGCTCTTGTATTGGGTGTGTATACATTAACAAGTGTGAAGTGAAGTGAAGTGAAGTCGCTCAGTCGTGTCTGACTCTTTGAGACCTCATGGACCGTAGCCTACCAGGATCCTCAGTCCATGGGATTTTCCAGGCAAGAATACTGGAGTGGGTTGCCATTTCCTTCTCCAGGCCATCTTCCCGACCCAGGGATCGAACCCGGGTTTCCCGCATTGTAGGCAGACGCTTTACCATCTGAGCTATCAGTAATACCCTCTTATTAAATTGATCCTTTTATCATTATACAAGGCCTTCCTTGCCTTCATTATAGTTTTTATTTTAAAGGGTGATGTGATTTTGTGTGAGTATTCCTACCCATACTTTGTCATTTTTATTTGCATGAAACATCTTTTTCCATATTCTTACACACTTGTGTGTCTTCAGCCCTGAAGTGAGTCTCATACAGACAGCATATTTAAGGGTCTTGGTTTTTGTTTTTAAATCCAGTCAGCCACCTATGTCTTTTGACCAGAGCATTTAGTCCATTGACATTTAAAGTAGTTATTAACAGGTATGTACTTACTGCCATTTTATTGCTTGTTTTCTGGTTGTGGCTACCATGGGGTTCATATATGTTGACTCATAATTATATCTACTTGTTTTAAACTTGGGTAATCTTAAATGTTTGAACTTAAATGTTCAAACACGTTCTGAAAGATCTACCTTTTTAAGCTGCATAACCCACATTTTGTGTATTTGATATCACCTTTTACATCTTCCTGCTTATTCCTTAACTGTTTTAGTTATAGCTGCTTTTCTACATTTTTCATCTTTTAATCTACATACTGCCTTTCCTACAGGGATTTTCTTACTTCATTTCAATTTACACAAGACCCTCAACATTTCCTTAGGGTAGTTTTTCGTATGTTGAATTTTTTAACTTTTGGTTGTCTGACAAGTTGTTTATCACTTCTATTCTAAATGATACATATCTTTCAGAGCAGAATATTGTAGGTTACAGGTTTTTCCCTTTGACTATATCATGTCACTCACTTCTAGCCTGCAGAGTTTCTGCAGAGAAATCAGCTGATAGCCTTATGGGGACTCCTTTTTCTTTGCATATGACTCTTCTCTTCTCTTACTGCCTTTATAATTGTCTCTTTAACTTTTACCGTTTTATTGTATGTCTTGGTGTAGGTCTGTTTGGGTTCATCTTGTTTGGAACCCTCTGTGCTTTATCTGAATATCTGTTTCCTCCTTCAGGTTTGGGAAGTTTTCAGCCATAATTTCCTGGAATGAGATGGGACCTCTCTGTGCAGTGGCTGTCACCTCTTTATCAGGATGGGGTCTGATCCCAAGTTGCCAGAGCAGAAGCCTTCCTGTCAGGCTCAAGCTGCCTCCGTTCCCTTTAAGCGTGTGCGTTTCTCTCTCCCAGCGCCAGGGCCTTTGCCCCCAAGCAGGAGTGCTGAAGCCGGTGGGGCCTGTTCACAGACAGAGGTTCAGCGCGCTGCTCAGACAGGTCGTCTGTGGCTCCTTTTGATGCAACCCACGGTAGAGTCTTCTCCCTGGTCGTGGCCATCCCATACCCAGTGCCACGCTGTGGCAGGGACTGAGGAGGGATGGAGCATTTGCTTGGCTTTGGCTGGGCACACAGTGAAGTAGTTTCAGGAAACCCAGAAACCAGCCAGACCTCTCCTCAGAGGCACGGCAGGACCCCTCACAGCTGATCACTGTCCCCAGTCTCCACTTGCCTCCACCGGGGGGGAGGAGCCTGTGTGGTTTCTCTGTGTTTGTGTGGCAGGGGAGATTGAGGTGTGGTACAGTGGCTGCTCCCAGAAACATGTCCTGTTTCTGGGCACCGCTTTAAAAAATGCCAAAAATGGCTGCTGCAGACCCACCTGGACCCTGCCCCAGGACTCTGCCGTCTCTGTGTCCCAAGGTTGAGTCTTTTCCCTGATCCTGGCTACCCCAGATTCATTACTGCATGGTGGCTTGGAGTGAGCGGGGCTTGACTGTTCACTTGGCTTGAGCTGGGGCCTGGAGGGACATGGTTGTGGGAAACCAGGTAGGTGCTAGAGCGGACCTTTCTCCACCCTGCCTCAGAGGCAGGCCAGTGTTCATGTGCTGCTCTTTAGTGGAGTCCAGGGTTCCCCAGCCTTTCCGTCTGTCCAAGCAGTCCAGGGTGCTTCTCTCCTCCACTAAGACCCCGGGACTGGGACCCCAGTCTGTGGCTCAACACACTTAACTCCCCATGCAATTTCTCATTTCCTGAGTTCTCGCCCAGAAGCACAAGTCCCTACCCAATCACTTTTCTTTCATTCCTCTTTACTTGTGTATCTTCCTTACAGCCTTGGTTGCACCGTCCTTTTTTCAGTTTCTAGTTAGTTTTCAGTGAGAATTACTCCATCTGTAGACGTATTTTTGATGTGTTCATTAGCACAGGTGAGCTCCATGTCCCCTTAACTCCACCATCTTGATCTCCTTTCTTCCATGTTGGGAATTTGATTACTGATTCAGTCTCTTTACTCATTATTAGCCTATTCACATCTTATGTTTCTTCCTGATTCATTCTTGGTAGGTTGTGTGTTTCATTTTTTCTAGGTTATGTAAATTTTTAGCACATAATTGTTCATACTAGTCACTTATGATTCAGAGCATTTCTGTAGTATTGGCTGTAATCGCTCCTCTTTCATTTCCAATTCTTTTTTCTTTAGTCCAAGGTAAAGGTTTGTCAGTTTTGTTTATCTTTTCAAAGAACCAGTTCTTAGTTTCATTGGTCCTTTCTGTTGTTTTCCTGGTCTCTATTTCAGTTACTTCCACTTTGATCTTTATTGTTTCCTTCCTTTCGCTAATTTTGGTCTTATTCTTTAGCTCCTCAGAGTAAAGTTAGGTTGCTTATTTGAGATCTTTCTAATTTATAAATATATGCATTGATGCTCTAAACTTTGAATTTTCACTGCCTCCCACAAGATTTGGTATGTTGTGTTTAATATTTCCAATTTTGTTGGTTTTAAGATAATTTTTTAAATCCCTTTTGATTTCTTTTTTGACCTAGTGGTTGTTTAGAAGTGTGTTCTTTTATTTCCACATTTATAAATCTTTTCACTTTCTTCTTGTTGATTGATAGCACTAGAGGTAAAGAACCTACCTGTCAGTTCAGAAGACATAAGAGACAAGGGTTCAGCCCCTGGGTCGGGAAGATCCCCTGAGGAAGGCCTGGCAACCCACTCCAGTATTCTTGCCTGGAGAATCCCATGGACAAAGGAGCCTCGAGGGCTACAGTCCATAGGGTCACAAAGAGGGTCAGACACAAGTGAAGTGACTTAGCACAAGCACACTGGCATAAGTGATCAGAAAAGATAGTTGGTATGATTTCATTCTTCTTAAATTTGCTAAGATTTGTTTTGTGATCAGTATAATCAGTCTTGGAGACTGTTTCATGTGTACTCGAGGAGAATAAGTATTCTGCTGCTGTTGGATGTAGTGTTCTGTATATATCTGTTATTTCATTTGTTCTAAAGTGTGGTTCCAACATTTCCTTGTTGATTTTCTGTTTGGACAGTCTTTCCATTGCTGATAGGTGGTATTGAAGTTTCCTGCTGTTAGAGTACTGTCACTGGTTTCTCTCTTAAGATCTATCAGTATTTGCTTAATATGTTTCAGTGTTTGGGTGTTGAGAGTATATGTTACGATTGTTATGTCTTCTTATGTATTGACTACTTTATCATTGACCTTTGATTTTTGTTACCTTTTTTGGCTTGGGGTTTATTTTACCTAATACAAGTAAAACTATGCCTCCTTCTTCTGTTTCTGTTTGCTTAAAATACCATATTCCATCCTTTCACTTTTTTCTTGTATGTCTTTTGAGCTGAAATAAATAAAAACTGGGATGCTGCTCTCTGCACCTTGAATAGTGCTGTGTAATTTTACACAGCAGTCTCAGTTTCTATTTGCTAAACAATGGTTCCCAAAGCCAGTGTTCCTCATCACATCCTTTAGCTGTCTTTTGCTTCCAATTTAAATGATTATCCATGTACTCTTCATGCAGCATTTATGTATAAATCATTGTGAAAAACAATGAAAGTGAAATAATAGACTAAATATCTTACTAAAGTGTTGATAAATCTATGTTCCATTTCATTGTATATTTATGAACACTAAGCACAGTCTAATTTGTGTGTCTTGTTAGGTACCACAAAAAATGTCATTTTGACACTATGTGCAGTATTTTACTGTTGAATTATTTTTTAAGTACTTTTTTCTATGTATTTATATACATATCATAGCAACTATCAAGAAACCTTGAGCTAAGTAGTAACAGTTTCCAACGACAGTTGCTTGCTGAAAGGAAAAGGGCATGTGAGGCTCATGATGAAAATAAACTTCTTCAAAAAGAACTACAAGGACTATATGACAAATTAAAGGTAAGCATTTTATTTTAAATTGCATCATTTCTCCCTATGATATATATTAGATGAAGACTCAATATTTTAACACTGTTATCATTTATATTTGGAACTTTGATACAATATCATTTACAAAATTCTCATATTTTTGACACTTATAAAGAAAATATTTGTTAATATAATCACTGTAACTAAAAATGAGACATTAGATTCACTAATGTAGATAGCAGTGCTACAACTGAAAAAAGTTATAGAATCCTGGAAGAAAAATTATGGGTCTAGAGTCTTTCTGTGTTGCATTGGTTGAATAATCTAATGTTCTTCCTCATATAACCCCATGATTGATTATTTTTAAAGTTGTTTCAAATAATGCCCTTTTTTTCCATAGTATTTAGAGAAAACATTCAAATTATTTAATTTTGTTGAAGTAGATGTTCTTAATTCTATCCAGAAGTCACTGATGGGTTGACATGTTGTACAACTTGCATTTATGCATTATCTTTCATAGAATTTTCATTTTGTTAATCAAATTTTCAGAGAGAGAAAGTCTTAGCTGCAAAATGGTGAAGAACACTTGTGTTTAAAAAAATGGTCTAATTTTTAACTCATCATTAATTTGGAACCCAAATTTGAGAGATGCTAATTAAATTCTTTGTCTCTGAGGCTAGGCCTATAAGTCAATTGAAGACAATAGGAGTGGGTAGAAAAAGACTTCTGCCTCATTCTGATTTTCTTGACTGCTAGTGTGTATTGGATTTTTAATGGAGAATCATTGGTCTACCCTAACCTAAATGCCCTAAAAGCATTCCTTTCTATAGTTGGTAGTTACAAAGGGAAGCTGGACTTAGGTGTATTCCAGTTTGATGAGGAAAATACCAGTGGACAAGATGAGGATTTTTATTTTAAACTGAAACTCTATACATTCTTAATTATATTGGGTTTGTTTTTAGGAAAAGGAGAGAGAACTGGACATAAAAAACATATATTCTAATCATCTGCCAAAGACTTCTCCAAAGAAAGAAAAAGAATTTACATCAAGAAAAAATGGTATAGTAGTTATTATTGTTGAAAGACATATTGCAGTTTTTATTATTAATAAAATAAATTAATTAATTTTTAGGTAGAAGGAAGATGAGGGGAAAGAACTTTATTGAAATAAATTTAAATTCCCTTATAGGTACTTTTCAGAAATCTTTCACTTTCTCAGTTTTTTCCCTTGAGGTCACTGAAATTATTTTTTACATGATTAAAATTTTTTTTATTACAAGTTATTTTTTTTATCTTTTATGAAAAAATATAAGCATACCCTAAATGGGAGATTATAGTATAATGAACCTTTATTTTTGGATTACCTACCTTTTAACAGTTATACATTTAACTAATTTTATTTCATCTAGTTTGTCTACTTTTTTTCTACCTTAGAGGAAATCCCAGCTGTTGCTCATTTCACTCATAAATACTTTGGAGTTTTTATGCACATCCATACTTTTTAAAAAAAACAAAAGTGTAGATTTCCTTCTTTTCTGAATTCCAAAAAGTTAAAAACATAAACTTTCTAAAAATAGGATTTATTTTTAGAAATAGGATTTATTCCTCAGAATTGCCTTCAAGTCACAAAATTGCCAGCAAATCCTAGAAATAAAAAAGTAGTAATAGTGAGTAGTCATGGAGCTGAGAAACATGAGTTATCTCATGTAGAGCATGAACATATACCAGTTGAATTCCATATATCTTAGCACTGTACGATTAGAAAAATTCTTTTATAATTTTCATGGTAGCTGCATGCCAGAGTGATTTTACAAACCAGTGTACAAAAGGAGTACAAACCAGTGAAGACTTCAAGCTGGAGGAATATCCTATAACACCACAGACAGTTATGTGTTATGAAAACAAAAGGGAAGAACCCGAACGTCTTTCTTTGGTGAGTTTAGCAATATGATTAGGTACTAAACTCTAGGTGTGAAGTATTCCTAAATACACAATATCAAACATTTAAAAATTTCAACAATGAAGCGAGTGCTGTAGCTGTATAAATATGCAACTAGCCTTTTATAAGGAAAAAGATAACATCTGTGCATTTTATTAAACTCCTTTGGATTGACTGTCAGTTAACACTATCTTTCAGGGGCTTCAGAAAGGTTGTACTTTCTGGTCTGGAGAAAGAAGAAAAGTTTTTAAGTGTCTTACCTTTTGTGCCTCTTAACAGATAGTCTCTAAAAGTCCTTCTTGCTTTTGTGTTTAATAGCAAACTATAGTAGCTTTCAAATGATTTGTCAGAATTTGACTATATCTTTTTGGCCTCCTGCATAAGAGACTTTTATAGGTTAGATGAATGTTGAACAAAGTAACTGCAGTAGAATCTGACTTTATATCATTCAAATTAGAGTGGCATTGAGGAGCTCTGTGTTGGGTCCTCATTAAAAAGGATGCATTGAGTACTGAAAGGTCCTTTTCTCTAATAGGGTTTTGTCTTTGGTGTTTACAGTTGAGGTCTCTTCCTCAACTGTTTTATACCTGTGGTATAAAACAGAAAGGATGGACTAAATTAGTTCCTGTGTGTACTCCAGTTTTTTCCTTTATTTCATTTTGTTTTACAGTTTAAAATAGTTATTGTATCTCCGTGTTTCTGCCTCCATTTGAATATCATTGAAACTATGTGTGCATGCAAAGTCAACGTGTCCAACTTAGCGACCCCATGGACTGTAGCCCACCAGGCTCTTCTGTCCATGGGATTCTCCAGGCAGGCATGCTGGAGTGGGTTGCCGTGCCCTTCTCCAGGGGATCTTCCCAACCCAGGGATCAAACTCGCGTCTCTTATGTCTCCTGCATTGGCAGTAGGGTTCTTTACAACTAGCGCCACCTGGAAAGCCCATCATTGAGACTAGATCATACTAATTTATTTTTAAAGGTAAACTGTAGAATACCAAAGTAATTCTTAATTTTAGAAAGGTAAAAAAAAAAAAAATTGCTCTTTTTAAGAGTCAGCGCAAGCAGCAGCGATCTAGTATGGTGAAAGAGAGGATGTGGCCTTGGAGTTAGTGCTGCTTTTTAATTAAATTATGATTCTAACATTTTAGTGACTTGTATGACTTCTTGGAACATCAGTTTCCTAATCTTTAAAACAAGGAGGGTTACCCTTCATGTCTGTGGTAGTAACTAATCAGGAAGCTTATCCTGTAACTTTAAGGGGTCCCAGCAGATGGGAGCTGTTACTTATTGGAAAGAGACCCAGAATACAGTGGCTCAAGCAAGATTCAAGATGCTTTCTCTGGTAGTAAACTGAAGGTCAGGGGATAGTCCAGGATAGGTAGAAACGTTTGTTCCATGGTAGCCATTCTTTGCCTGTTTTTCAGTCGTAAAGAGTGTAACCTCATCTGTGTGGTTGGAATTGGCTTATGACACCTGGGAGAAGGAGGAACAAGGAAGTGGAGGGCAAGCAGTTTTTGTTTGAATAAATGTGGTCAGAAGTTGCATACATACTTCCACTCACGTTCCACTGGTCCTGTCTAGCTTCAGAGGAAGACTAGCAAATGAGACCTCCAGTTAGGGAGCCCTATGCGCTGCTGAAACTCAAGGGATTCTGTAACTAAAAGGAAGAGGGAGGAAATGGATACTAGGGGACAATTCTTTCTTCTGCATGCCCACTAATTATATATTCTACTTTTATTAAGAAAAATCACACACACACATGAAAGAGACCATAAGAAACAATACATTTTAAGTTTACATTTTTATTTATTTATTTTTTTAAGTTTACATTTTTAATTGATTTTAAATGTTATGAGATTTACTAACTGGAGGCCTTGGGCATAGTATAAACTTGAAAGATTGAGTGTGTCACTTGGGCCTTTAATAGTTGATGAATAAATAGCCTTTTCTTGTTAACTGAATTCATCAGATTTTGTTGTGAAATGTATGAAGTAAGGGTACTTTAGAATTTTATGTAGGATATTGGTTCTGATATGTCTTCCAAATGCCTCTTTAAAAATTTTAACTAAAGTAAGAATTTTGTGTGCTTGTGAAAATCTTCCAAAGGCAGTAACTTGTGGCTTTAGAAATGGAAAATTTGCTTTAACTTCTAACTTAGTTGGAATATGCTTAATGGGAGATAAATTTATAATACTTACTTTTCCCCCTTTTCCGGCATGTGAACTTGCATTTTTTTTAAAAAAACACATAATAGGATCTGGAATCACAAGAGAGAGATAATCTTGGAGAAGCTGGGATCCTAAACCCAACTGTGGAAAGAGAAGACAAATTTGCTAAAGATCAAGGACTCCGTGTTGTGAAACAGGATGTTGAGAAGCTGGAGAATGGTAAGAGTTTAAGCAAATGATGAGTCAACATCCCTTGGGAAAGAATGGGTTAATATCCCCTAATATCTTCCAGCTGAACAGTGAACTGGTTATTCGGAACAAGAGAAGGTTGAGACAGTGGTAGGGGGATTCTTATCAAGAGTCACAAACATCTGAAGTTTTGAAGGAAAGAAAAAGAATGATGACTTTAAGTCTTTAAGTATATTTAAACACAGAATATCAAGTATAAAAATGAAATTTATAGTGAACTGATCATACACAAATTAGCTAAAACTGGTTTGTAAATTAAGATGAGAGTTGTTTTCTTATTTGAAAATACTGACTACTATAAAATCCCGTTTTAAAAATTTGATTTCATACAGGGTGGGAAAGAGAAGAACTTTCTAAAAAGCCAAAGGAAAAGACATCTTTGTTGGAGAGACAAGGAAAGCCAGTGTTGGAAACTGGAAGATACCAAGTGGAAATGTACCAAGTTCAGAAAATTGATAAACTGGAAGAAGAGGAAGAAGAAAGGCTAAAGAGAGAAATACTACTTGCTAAACTGAATGAAATCAACAGAGAACAAGACTCTCAGAATGTAAAATATCCTTCTCTGTCATTGCTTCCTGACTTGAAGCCAAAACTGCATTCCCCAAAGAGAAACCCCAGAACACACATGTCCTCCGGATCCTCAGAGAGATTATTTAACGGGCATCATTTGCAAGACCTCAATCTTTCAACAACGAAAGGAGATGGTCAGAATCCAGGCCACTCTCGAAGCCCAGCCTCTCCAGATGAGCTTGTGTTCGGTAGCTATGTGCCTTCGTTTGCAAAAACATCAGCGAGGTCAAATCCAGTTAGCCAAAAAAGTGACCTTTTGGATTTCTCAGGAAATAATACAGAGAAATTTAGTAAAGACAGTATAGATTCAATTACCAGACAAAAAAGAAAAGCCACCCTGATGGAACAGCTGTTTGGTACCAGTGGTAGCAGCAGCCTTTCCTCTAAAAGCAGTGACCCAAATTCTCTGGCTGTCACTAAAGAAGACTGTGACCCTCTAAATTTTCTCCCTGGGGATAAAAACAGCCGGGGTAGGGAACATAGTGATGATGATGACTTTTTCCTCAGCGAAGGAAGAAGTTTTAATCCTAGTAGACACCGATTAAGACATGCAAACAGTAAACCAACAGTAAAAGTAGTTGATTCTGCAGAAGATGAAATTGAAGAAGTAGTGCTGAGATGACTGACTAGAATGTTTTTTTCCAATTGTAATTATTAGGATATTTTAATACAGTATTTATTATGAACATTTAGGCTTTCTAATATTAAAAAGTCCTCATTAGGGATAATTTTTAGTATATAAATACAGTGAAAAGTAGCTGATACCACTAGTAGCTACACACATGTAGCTAGTTTGCCAATAAGGAAGGAGGCTCTTTTGAATGAAACCAGAAATAGAGATGTATCTTACTTTCTTTGTCCAAATAGAGATGTATCTCACTTCCTTTTTGCAAATAGGTTTTACCTCTTGAATCAACTCTATGAGGAGTTTTACTCCATAGGCATACACATTCATTTTCTGTTTTATCCCTATTATTATTGATCCTATCCTCACTGAGCTAAGTACAGTTTTCCTGCTGATGGTTGTGTGGAAATGGAGAGATGCTGTAGGGAGCTGGTGCTACTAGGAACCTCTCCACTGTGACGAAGAGTGAAGGGGGTCCCTTTCTTATACGCCAAGACTGAGCTACTCTTAAGTGGAAACAGTGACAACATGGGAATTTCCCATTCTTCTGGAGGTAACCACAGTTAAATGGTACTCATTTCTCAGTGACAGAGTCTCATTATCACTTACCTACAGCTGTGCTAACTCATTAGGCTGAATTCGGAAGACGTCTTTCTGTTGGCACGAACGACGCCCTCCCTGTCCTGGCTTCCAGAGGCTCCGGTGCAGTGTAATCGGTAATTCCTCTCCTTGAACTCCTAATGCTATCTGTGTCTCAGTGACTGGTTGTGAGAGGTCATACCAAATGCATAGAATGGAAGAAATTTCACTCCACTGGAGCGAGATTTGCAACTCAATTATGATTCCAGAGTAACGTAACTTGGAAATTTCGGTATGTACTTTAAGATTTGAACTTACTGTCAAACCAAAGAGACAATGATCATGTGATACCATTGGACTTAAGAGGACTAGTTTTAAAGCAGCCTTGGTGAAAAGTGCTTTACAGATGGAGCTCCTCCCTTGCTGAGTAGGGTGGAAGATGTTTCTGTGCAGAAGGACACACTGTGCAGAAACATCTTCCACCCTACTCAGCAAGGGAGGAGCTCCATCTGTAAAGCACTTTTCACCAAGGCTGCTTTAAAACTAGTCCTCTTAAGTCCAATGGTATCACATGATCATTGTCTGCAGCTGCAGAGGAGTCAGGGACCTTGGATTATGCTGGGCATGATTGGTCACTAAGAAGCAGAAATATACCAGCGGCCTAGGAGAAAGCGCAGTGCGAATGAAGAGTGGTGGGAACAAGTGTATCAGGGCAAGAATAAGTGGTGATTGGCACTTGTTCTAAAATGAACTGTTGTTTTCTAGAATTTGCTACATATTTGTTCATAGTAGGATTTCTGATGCCAGGCATACATACTGATCAGGGGATTAGAGTTACTATCTTGAGTTCATATAAATGCTTATTATTGAATATAATTTCATAATTATCTGACAAGACTTACTGGTTAGGTCTCTAATTACAAGATGTACTACCTACATCTTCTAAATTGTGTTCCTGTTACTTACTAGGAACCAAATCTCTCAAAAGTGCTAAACTATATCAAATTTTTTTATAAAGAGATTTTTGGATTGATATAAATAAGCATTTACTACATTATAAATCATTCTAATATATGTAAACCACAATATTTTTGTAATGCAGGTCTTGATAAAATATTATGTAATGTTAATGTTTTTCATAGCTGCTAATTTTTCAGCCAAAAGTATTCTCATTTTTAGGCTGTTTTTGTATTAAAGGCTCTTTTCTTTCAAAAGTCCTTTAGTAAAGTTTTAAATTCAGGTCATTTTAATTAGTCTCTTTTTTCTACTTGATGTTTTCCAGTCTTTTTAACTAGATGTAATAAGGCAGAATTGTTAAAATTAAATCTAAAATTAAGTTATAGACTTGAAGCATTATGGAGTTAAGCATTAAAATTGGAGATTAAAGTGTACAGAACGAGTTTTTCTTTATGAACAAACCTTAATGGATAACTTTTTTTTCTAAATGTCAAGTTAAATTTATTTGTACTC
Organism: Cervus canadensis; assembly: GCF_019320065.1. NCBI lineage: Eukaryota > Metazoa > Chordata > Mammalia > Artiodactyla > Cervidae > Cervus > Cervus canadensis. Next base: position 31,868,496 of record NC_057405.1, on the reverse strand, counting down.
CAAACTATTGCTAATAAAAATTTAAAATATGCTGTGACTCTGTTTGAATGATACTTTCCTTAGGTCACTTAGGAAATATATAGTGGAAATAAAACCTGAAAGGTTTTTATTTCCTTATTCACCTTTTTAATTTTCCTTTTCGGTATTTTTAGTTGAAGTAGATGAATTTGCCTTAAATCAGGTTAGACAGTATGCTTAGTCTGATCAGATAATTAGTTTTAATTAATCATTTCACCCTTAATAGCTATCATAATGGCATATATTGCTCATAATATTCAAAGGTAAGGAGGATTAAACTGAATCATAAACCCACTTCACAGCTCACTCACTGTTGTTCTGCTCCTCCTCTCCACCTCATTTTCAGACATACCTCACTTCTGCTGTCCTGGACTGGGTGTTACTCGGGTAGAGCCCGCAAGTCGGCCTGGTGAAAAGGGGACGGGAAATTTGTGTTACTGTGACAGTGTGGACTTTCTAGGATTAAAGAAGTTACCATAAATTGTCAAGAAAGGATCTGCTCTTAAAGCTTTTTTTCCTTCTGCACAATAAGTGCCCCTTTCACATTAAAGTCCTCTTTTATATCACTTGAAAGTGCTTTTTTACTTTTGTGAAGAGCATGGCATGTATTCATTCATTAACTGAGTGCTTCCTGAGGGTGCCCTGCTCAGCATTAGGTGCCAGGAAGAGGAAGACCCTGCCGCTCCCTCAGTGTGGACGTGGAGCAAGGCCACCCCTGCCCTTTGTCCACTCCCCAGGTGTCCTCGGGTTCCTGCACTCACTGGTCTCTTATAATACTGCTTGGGCTTCCCAGGTGGTGCTAGTGGCAAAGAATCCGCCTGCTGATGCAAGAGATACAGATTCAATCCTTGGGTCGGGAAGATGCCCTTGAGTAGAAAGTGGCAACCCACTCCAGTATTCTTTCCTGGAGAATCCCATGGACAGAGGAGCCTGGTGGGCTATAGTCCATGAGGCCACAAAGAGTCAGACGTGCTATGAGGAGTAAATACTTAGGTTAAGGTTTGGCAGGGTGCCTGGTACCTGACAAATAGTAAACTTCAACTGTCGTCACAGCTATTTATAGACTTCCCTTTAGGGAATAATTGGAAAAAAATAGAGCATAGATGTGTACATGATATACTGACACTATACTTTGAGTACAATATAAGCAAAAAGAGCTTCTAAACCTCTGAATTAAGAGAAAACATCTGTACCAAATAGATCGTGCCTCTTAGGCCTGCACTTGGCATATCCCTTACTGTATTCAGCACTAACCATGCAGCGTGATTGATGAGCTGCTTCCCTAATATACAAATGAGTAGAATAGCTAAATTTTGGAAAGGTTTTCTGAGGACAGGTTTAGTGACATAAGGAGGAGTGAGAGTTAGCCTCATAAAACGACAATGAAATCCAAAAAACCCAGGACTTCAATCACTTAATGCAACGATTTGTGTACCAGAGCTCCCTCAATGTCTGTGTGTGTCCCTGGATACCGCCCTTCCCCTCTATAAGATGGGCTAATTATAGTCTCTAGCTTGTGGTACTTGCATACGTTAAACGAGTTGATGCATGAAAAACACTTAGGACTATCTGATGCTCAAGTTGTTGATATTTTGGAAAGGTAGTGGAGGAAAGGGGGAATGATGTGGTATTGTTGAATTCTATATGTGGCTGTTGGCATTTTTAATGTACATGCTCTATTTCATTGAATCCTCACAAAGTTTTTTTCTAAAGAAGGTACTTATTGCTCTCCTTTTATCATTGAGACTAACAGGTTGCAATATGTGCCAAATCTATCATACACAGGTAATAGACTACATTCACTAGTCTCAGTTTATGTCCAGAGAAATAGAATATTTTAGGAAGAGTTTTGCATTAGTACTTTTTAAGTGGTAAAAGACAGATACCTAAATTTCTGAACCAGGAGATTATTTTGGCTTGAATCTGGCAGGTTCAAGAAAATGTAGTTTGCTCTGGAGATTAAAATAGGAGTCCTTACTCTGCCCACCTCTCTGCCTTGCTGGGTATCATTTCCAGTTTTAACTCTACGTTTGCTAATAGTATTGGAATTAGCAGCCTCAAGCCACAGCATCCCTTCAGCTTGCACCTACCTCAGAAAGAGAAAATCTTTTCTGTAGTTTTGGCAAAGGTCTGTTTGGCTAGTTGATGTAACGTGCTCGCCTGTAGGGCTGGTGGCAGGGGAGGGGTAGACACCCTAGTACATCTCTTCATGGAATGATCAGTATTGCTGTGGAATGGGGAAGGCATTTTTCTCTGATGACACTTTGGATACATAAAAAGAAAACCATATTTACTACATTGCCCAATTTGTTAAAAATTAATGGCTATTGCCTGGTGGCTCAGATGGTAAAGAATCTGCCTGCAATGCAGGAGACTCAGGTTTGATCCTTGGGTTGGGAAGATCCCCTGGAGAAGGGAATATCAAGAGGATTCCATGGACAGAGGAGCCTGGTAGGCTATAGTCCATGGGGTCACAAAGAGTTGGACACAACTAAGTAACTAACACTTTCAAAGAAAGAAATATTGGAAGGTTCTCAGTGGAATAGCACTAGTTACTTACTCAACAAGCCTTATTCCTAGGAACAAGCCATTTTGGGGATAAGATCTTGCTATGAAGTTCATTTTGTTAAAGGTGAGCAGTTTCAGCAATAGATGAGTCTGCAAGACATTTAAACTATGCTTTAGAGTTTATCGGAAAGGCTTAGACATCCAGATACATATTTTCTCATACAAATGCTACATTTGTGAAATCTACATCCATAGAAAACAAAGATATTCCACCTCAATCCAGAGCAGAACAAAAATTAGAAGTAAGTGACCAGGGTAGGGGAGAAAGAACCCAGGCTTTGGGGTTGGGAGTTTGTAACTTAAACTACTTGCTACTTTGGTCAAATAATTTTTCTTAAGGTTCCTCAGATGCAAAACAGGGCAGATCATATCTTACAAGGGTATTGTGAGGATGAATGAGATGATATATTCTCCAGAGAATAAAACTGTAGCATGTCAGCAGAGGGAGAGCACCACCTCATCAGTATTTTACTTCTATCTCAACACCCCAAACTTCTCTTTAACAAGAGACACTTGCTAATGTGGAGCCGAAGAAGCTAAACGTGCTGTTTTACCCTGTGATCTGCCATCTTGGAAATGGCTCTTGTCTTTACAGACCCACGCGGAGGTTACGGTCTTTCGCAGAAGGCACTTTGCTGCTTCTGGGAATCAGCAGCCCTTGGGAGGAGTAGTTTTACACACATAGTTTTGCTTCACCAACCGTTTCCATGGAGGAGGAATAGATGGCAATCAGGAGCCCACACTGTGGTCTGCAGACGGCATTGAAATGCAGGGTGAAGCCTCCTGGCCTCGGAGCGAGGGTTGCCCTGAATAGCATGGCCAAACGTGGCTGCCTTGCCTCTCTCTTTAACTGACCTGAGTATCAGATTTCAGAATTCCTGTCCCACGTGATATGTGATATTGATCCTGGCTAGGTATACTTTTCACCCAGTCTATATAAAACAGGACATCATAGATGTCAGATTTTTTTTTTTAATCCTGATGAAAAGAACCCAAGAGTTACCTACCTACGCAATCGTGGATACTGAAAACTGGGTACATCTGGGAGCAAAGGTGTAGTGGAGTCTTTTCCTTCTCTAAGAAATTCCCCCTCTAAATCTTTTTTTTTTTTTTTTTTTTTTTTTTTTTTTTTGGGGACTGCGGTCACATCCCCGCCCGCCGGACCAGCGGCTCCGCAGGGACGGGCCTGCAGCCCCTAAATCTTAAATTTAGCTTCAATATTTGCTTTTAGTCTCAATGATATCTGTAATATTTGCTCTCCCTAAGCACTTACAGAGGAGCTTCTTGAAGTAATCAGCACAGATTTGTTCTTTACCTAAAATATTTTCAGTCGAGAAGAAAATCTGTTCATGTTATCACCTCAAACATTATCACCAGGGTTCAGAATCAGTGCTGCCTGTAACTCTGAAGTCCAACTGTATAACAAATACACACTCCTTGGTCCCAAGCAGGAGTATGGCATTTCCCTGGACAATAACCACAGTTTTCCTCTTGAAGAACAGACTCAGCATCATTTAACTAGACATTTGCTTTATACTTGCAGTAGTTCTCAAAGTGTCTCACCCCCCGACACACACCCCGCAGAGCTGCTGCAGTGTCCCCTGAGAACTTGTTAGAAATGCCAGCTCTTGGGCTCCTCTCCAGACCTCTGGAACCAGAAATTCCCAGGGATGAGACAGTCTGTATATGAAGAGTCCCTCTAGGGCATTTCAATGCAGCTCAAGTTTGAGAACCGTTGCTCTAAGGTAACACAAGGCGGTGAGGGTGGGGGAATGTTGCTCTACAGACAGACATGGCTGCCTGCAGGATTTTGCAACTTTGAATCCAGCACTTAGGACTTGGGGTCACAGTGTGCAGATTCAGGATATGGACTCACCTTTGTCCATCACACTGCCTGCAACCTAGACTAGAAATACTCCACCTTTTTATGGCTATAACCAGATACGGTCTGTCAGCTCTCTGTGGATAATGTATCAGAAGATTTGATCTAGTCTTCTAATTCAAACTAGTCTTCTATCAGAAGATTTGAACTAGGAAAGCGAAATGCCTTTGAACAACCAGCGCCAAAAAGATTGGGTCACTCCTCCATCACAGCCTATAACCCCCAAGCTTCCAGAAAAACCTAAACATCCTCCAACCCTCCCTGAAGCAAAACTAATCAATGGGGTTTACATCTGAATTCTTTGTGAACATACATTTTGTCATAGAAACACTTTTTTAATTTAATTTTTATTTTATATTCAAGTATAGTTGATCCAGGTGGTGCAATGGTAAAGAATCTGCCTGCCAATGCAGGAGACACGAATTTGATCCCTGGGTAAGGAAGATCCCCTGGAGTAGGAAATAGCAACCCACCCTAGAATCTTGCCTGGACCCTTTAAAATTTACAAAGCACTTTCCTAAGAGCTTCCCTGGTGGCTCAGACGGTAATGAATCTGCCTTCAATGCAGGAGACCTGGATTCCATCCCTGGGTCAGGAAAATCTTCTGGAGAAGGGAATAGCTACTCGATCCATCATTCTTGCCTGGAAAATTCCATGGACAGAGGAGCCTGGTGTGCTGCAGTCTGTGGGGTCACAGAGAGTGGGACATGACTGAGCAGCTAACACCTGCACTTTTTTCACTTCGTTGTTGATTTACAATGTTGTGTTATTTTCAGGTGTATAGCAAAGGGACTCAGTTACACATACATTCACTCTTTTTCAGATTCTTTTCCCATACAGGTTATTGGAGAATTTGAATATAACTCCCTGCTATATAGTAGGTCCTTATTATTTATTTTATATATAGTAATATGTATATGTTAATCCCAAACTCCTAATTTATTTTCCCTTTCCAAGACCCAGTCAATTTCTACAGTAAATAAATTTTAAATGGTAAATTTCAAACAGTAAATAAATAGGTGTCATGGAGAAAATGTAAAGAATAGGAGCTGGTTGCTATTCAGACCCTCAGAAAATAGGAAAAAGACAAACTGTCTTGGAGCAAGCTACTCAAAATATGATCTGTGGGCCTGTCCTTGTTACTGTTATAAGTACTGCAATCAAGGGCAAACATTTAGAAACTTCTAGGGCAAGTTTATTGGATGAATTAGGAGTCTGAGATTAGTAGAAAGTTTCTTAAATTTAAAAGTTCAGCTTTCTTAAGTTTGAGAAGTATATATGTGTGTGTGTGTGTACTTAATGACCCAGGCAAGTAGCTTCTGTACCTGAGGTTTAAGAAATATTAAAATTATCTAAAAGAAATTAGCCTGTGTGCAGGGACTATGTTAAATAAAAATGAGACCTAAGTATTCAGATTTCTTGAGTCCATTCCTTAGTGTTGGTGAAGGCAGATGTAAATAAACAAGAATGCCTATAGATGTCCAGAGGAAGTTTTTATTTATAAATAAAGTAGGTCATGTTTTCACAAGTGTGGATTTTGTTTGCTATACAGAGTCTCCATCTGTCTTTCTCTGGCTTCTTAAAAAAAAAAAAGAACAAACCCTACCTCATCTAGGACAGAACTGTTTCTACATAATCTGTTATAAACAGATATAGATATAAACAGATACAGATGGGGCCAAATATCAAGCCAGGTAAAATAGTGGGGGTGATTACTGGGTGTGGGGGTGATTACTGGGGGTGGTTGAAGGAGGTAGTGGTGATGAAATTAGCTCTATTTCCAAGTGTATGGTCAAGAGAAATGTGTTTCTCCAGGGCTTAGTCTCCTTAAAATACATCAATGCATCACCACTAGAAAACATACATGTAGGCAGTACCTTGAAAATGTAGTTGGGTTTCAAGTTTATCTACCAAGCTACTAGTATTCCAATGTAATTTTTGACCCTTAGACTAGCAAGCTCTTAGAGTAAATAATATATTGGTTCTGACACCCCTACTATTATCATAACTTTACCAATTTCATTGCTACTCTTTTTGATAAACATGTTCCAGAGTAAAAATTTCTCTTTATAGTCAAGAAATTCTTCCCTTATGCCCTTTTACCAACAGTGCTAATTTTCAGCTGTGGGCTTAATTTCTGTTTCTGTTAAAATTCTGTTTAAGTATCTTTTTGATTAACTGCATAGTTTGCCGGAGACCAGCAGCATAATTAAACTGGTGTATATTGTCATCTGGGTCTTTCCTTAGCTCCTGAGGGGTTGCTGGGATACTCTTTTACAGGCACAATTCTCTTGACTAACTGTAAAACCCAGATTACCCAAAGTAGCATTTTTATTGATTCATAAAAATACAGGTCAGGATTACATTTAAATTTATAGCAAGATGAGTGTTATATATCTCTGGAGGCTTTAAATTTTATAGAAACGTGTGTAGGTACCCTTACAAAGGTTGTGTTTTGAATAACACATTCTTAATAATTTAATGGATGAAAATTAGTCACTTTTTTTGGGGGGGGAGGAATATTCCTTTGTGTTGCACAACATATATATGGATTTAGCACTGAAAGAATTCTGAAATTTAAATTACCACTAAGAAAGACATCTCTACTGTGTCTATAGTACTGCCAAAATCCTCTTGTGATTATTATAAATATTATTTATTGGTCTTTTCAACTCCAAAATTTCTTAAAATTGCCATCATCATCTCTGGTTGATTTAATGAAATAAAATCAAGAAACTTACAAAGAAAATCAATTTCATCTGTAATGGTTTGGTGTGATTGGACCGCTGTTTCATAGGTTAAATTCTAGCAAATGGTTTTAATTGGTTGATATTTCTTCTAACAATTGATTTATAGCTAATAAGTCTGAAAATAACTGTACCTAAATCTACTCACTGCCCATCATCCGGGTGTTCACTTATTTGTCTATTTAACAAGACTTTATGGAGCTTCTGTTATACAAAATGCAACTTCCTAGAAGTCAGAGAGGACTTTTGATGACATAAGGGTTTCATTTTGGAGCAATTACTTCTATACCAATGTGGAAAATGGGTTCAACTGTTTAGGAATTGCAGATCAGAAAAAAAGAATGATGCCACCAAGATGGTAACACAGATCATTCCTGACGTGACTCCCCTTCCCAAAAGAACAACTAACAACTATGCAAGAAGAAGACATCACTGAGCAAATCTCAGAACACAGAAATGAGGCTGAAGCACGTCCTGCACCACACAGACCGAGACAGGCTGCATTAAAGGGTGAGAGGAACAGCTACGCGCTGACCGCAGGGCCTTCTCCCCAGTGTGGCACCTGCCTACAGCTCCTCCAGTGGCAAAGGAGCGCACAGGGGTGACATCCAGCACCCCCAGCACTGGGGGGTCACCTCTGGGAACTCCTGCTCTGGTTTCGCCCCATGGGAATCACAGAGTTCTGTGGGCTCAACCACTGGGAATCTGACTGGGACAGACAAAGGGAGGGGGGCTTCCAGCCAGCAGCAATGGGGTCTTGGAGGACAGAGCTCCTGCTTGCAGAGCACACACAGGAAACCCAACCAGCAGCCTGCTCTGCTGCAGCCCAGCTGGCTGGCACAGTCTGGCCAGGGAACTCGGGTGCACCCAAGTCTGCCTAATTCGGGTCTCCAAATGAAGAGTTCTCCCAGCCCTGCAGCCTGGTCTGCCCACATCCAGCAGAAGAGCTGAGTTTTAGCCCCCCTCCCAATCCTCCATGGGGATCACGGCTCCCAGCCCCTCGTACCAGAAAGCCTCTTCAGGAAAAGTGGGGAGCTGCCTGAAGTGGGCTCTCCCAGCTCCACCCAGGCAGAAGTCGGGTCACAGCCCTGCCCACCGTGGAGTGTAGTCCCTGCCTGCCCCCATCTGATGGGAAGGGCTGACAAGAACACCCGAACACCTGGAAGCTGCACAACCCAGCAATTCTTGAGCTGATGGGCAGGTGAGTGGGCAGAACGGGCGGTCCCCAGAGCAAAGCCAGTAGCACCTGTTCAGCCAGTGAACCTGGGGCGCAGGCTGACTTGAGTCAGGACCACAAAGAGCACCAGTGGCCTTGGAGCTCAGACTTAGCTGATGAGCTCGGGTCAGGAAACGAACTCAGAGCCCCACTTGTTGCTGAAGACAGTGGTCAGCCTGCCTAACCAGGGAGCCTCAGCAGAGCACACAGCGGGCTCTGCAGCCCGCCCGACAGCCCTGCTGACAGGTCAAGTGGCGATTGAACAGACAGTACAGCCCGTGTCTCTCCCCGTCTGCAGGGCAAAGCTGCTGGCCTCACGCACTCTTCAGCACACGCACTCTTGCCTGATTTAGGTCCCAAAACAATGAGCCTCCCAGGCCCTGGGTCCAATCCTGTAACCCCGCGAGGGCAGGGACGCTAATTCATAGCCCAGCCCACTGCTGAGGATAGCACCGGGTCTGGACTGTCTGGTGAGACATCCAGCGAAGCCAAGCAATAGCGAGGCCATCCTGCAGCCCCACCTTTGCAGGGAACCAAGCCAGCCGTCCACCCAGCTGCGCTCAGCCAGAGGCACACCCACCCCTCCTGACCTCAGAGCTCAAGTAGTTGCCTCAGCCAGAAACAGACCTTAAAAGCAGCCCCCTACCCCTCGACCCCATCCAAGGATGTGACCAGCAGAACGCATCCAGAAACCCAAACTGAGCTGACTGGTGAAGAAATGTCTCTGCCCAAGCAAACCTGGAAAGTTCAGAAGAGCACACCACTCAAACACAGAGATAACCGATGCCAAGAATCAAGGATCCAAAAAAAAAGAAATCAGGAAAATGTGACACCACTGAAGGAAACTATTAAAGCTCTGATAACTGACCATAAGGAAATGGAAATCTATGAACTTTCAGTCAAAAGGATTCACGATAATCAGTGTATAAACAAAACAAGAAGTTCATAACAGAAACAATGAAAAGCAAACAGAAATTCGATAGTTGAACACTAAAATAACTGAAGAATTCAGTAGAGAGCTTCAGAAGCAGAGTTGACCATGTGGAAGGAGGAATCAGCAACCCGGAAGCAGGACACTTGAAATTATCCAGTCAGAGGAACCCAAAGAAAAAGGAAGGAAAAGGAGTGAAGAAAGCCTGTGGGACTTACAAAATGAAAAGAAACAATATTTGAGCTATGCGAATTCCAGAAGGAGAAGAGAATGAAAAAGGGGAAGAAAGTGTATTTAAAGCAGTCATGGTTGAAAACTTCCCAAATTTATGGCAAGAAACGGACTTCATCTAAGAGACCCAAAAGACCCCAGGATGCTGAACCCTGATAAGGCTAGACTGAGATACACTGTGATTAAGTTGTCAGAAGTCAGACTTAGATAAAAGCAACAGAAAAAGGGAGGGAGAGAGCTACATAGAAGGGAAGCCCCACAAGACTGTGGGTAGATTTCTCAACAGATCAACAGTGTGAACAGACAGCTAACGGAATGGCACAGAATATTTGCAAACCATATATCTGATGAGAGGTTAACAAAATCACAGCAGGATCCTCTATGACCCACCTCCCAGAATATTGGAAATAAAAGCAAAAATAAACAAATGGGACCTAATGAAACTTAAAAGCTTTTGCACAACAAAGGAAACTATAAGTAAGGTGAAAAGACAGCCCTCAGACTGGGAGAAAATAATAGCAAATGAAGAAACAGACAAAGGATTAATCTCAAAAATATACAAGCAACTCCTGCAGCTCAATTCCAGAAAAATAAATGACCCAATCAAAAAATGGGCCAAAGAACTAAACAGACATTTCTCCAAAGAAGACAAACAGATGGCTAACAAACACATGAAAAGATGCTCAACATCACTCATTATCAGAGAAATGCAAATCAAAACCACAATGAGGTACCATTACACGCCAGTCAGGATGGCTGCTATCCAAAAGTCTACAAGCAATAAATGCTGGAGAGGGTGTGGAGAAAAGGGAACCCTCTTACGCTGTTGGTGGGAATGCAAACTAGTACAGCCGCTATGGAGAACAGTGTGGAGATTCCTTAAAAAACTGGAAATAGAACTGCCATACGACCCAGCAATCCCACTTCTGGGCATACACACCGAGGAAACAAGATCTGAAAGAGACACGTGCACCCCAATGTTCATCGCAGCACTGCTTATAATAGCCAGGGCATGGAAGCAACCTAGATGCCCATCAGCAGAAGAATGGATAAGGAAGCTGTGGTACATATACACCATGGAATATTACTCAGCCATTAAAAAGAATTCATTTGATCCAGTTCTAATGAGATGGATGAAACTGGAGCCCATTATACAGAGTGAAGTAAGCCAGAAAGATAAAGACCATTACAGTATACTAACACATATATATGCAATTTAGAAAGATGGTAACGATAACCCTATATGCAAAACAGAAAAAGAGACACAGATGTACAGAACAGACTTTTGGACTCTGTGGGAGAAGGCGAGGGTGGGATGTTTCTAGAGAGCAGCATCGAAACATGTATATTATCTAGGGTGAAACAGATCACCAGCCCAGGTTGGATGCATGAGACAAGTGCTCGGCCCTGGTGCACTGGGAAGACCCAGAGGGATCGGGTAGAGAGGGAGGTGGGAAGGGGGATTGGGATGGGGATACATGTAACTCCATGGCTGATTCATGTCAATGTATGACAAAACCCACTACAATATTGTAAAGTAATTAGCCACCAACTAATAAAAATAAATGAAAAAAAATATATATATATATAATGAACTCTTATAACCCAATAGCAAAATTCAAATAACCCCATTTAAAAATGGGCAAAAGACATTCTTCCAAAGAAGATATTTGTCAGGCCATCAGGTACATGAAAATGCTCAACATCACTAGTCATTAGGGAAATACAAAATCAAAACCACAATGAGAGATTACCTCACACCTGTTAAAATGGCACCATCAAAAAGACGAGAGATGACAAAGGCTGGCTAGGATGTGGAGAAGGGGGAATCCTTGTACACTGTGGGTGGGGTTGGAAAATGGTACAACCAGTATAGAAAAGAGTATGGAAGATCTTCAGAAAATTGAAAACAGAACTACCATATGATGTGGCAATTCTGCTTCTGAGACAAGGAAATGAGAAGAGACTCAAAAATAATATCTGCACCCCCATGTAACAGTAGCTCTAGTTACAATCGCCAAGACATGGAAACACTAAATGCCCACTGATGGATGAATAGATAAGGAAATTGTGAGCTATATCTGTATCTGTATCTATGTCTACATCTTCCCTGGTGGCTCAGCTGGTAAAGAACCCACCTGCCAATGCAGGAGAGCCAAGAGATGTGGGTTCGATCCCTGGGTCAGGAAGATTCCCTGGAGGAGGGCAAGGCAACCCACTCCAGTATTCTTCCCTGGAAAACTCCATAGACAGAGGAGCCTGGCAGGCTACAGTCGATGGGGTTGCAAGAGCTGGACATGCCTGAGCGCAGGTGCACACGCACACACGTCTGCGTCTGTATAGAAATGTTAAAACAGCCATAACAACCAGGGAGATTCTGCCATTTGCAACAACATGGCTGGACCTCAAGGGTATTACGCTTGGTGAAATTAAGCAAAATAACTCAGAGAAAGACATATACTATATGATCTCATTTATATGTGGAATCTAAAAATGGACAAAAAAGCTCATAGAAAAAGATATGTGGTTAACAAAGAAGGCAGGGTGAAGCAGGGGCAGAGGAATTAGAGGAAAGCAGTCAAGACTACAAACTTCTAGTTTTAAGAAACCTAAGTATAAGGGATGTAGGGTATAATACAGTGACTATAGTTAACCCCGTTGTATCTTATACACTTGGGGAGGGCATGGTAACCCGCTCCAGTATTCTTGCCTGGAGAGCCCCATAGACAGAGGAGCCTGACAGGCTACAGTCCATGGGATTGCAAGAGTCAGACACGACTAAGCAATTAACACATACACATATGTTATACATAACTGTTATTAAAAGAGTAAATCCTTACAGTTTTCATCACAAGGATTTTTTTTTTCTTTTTTGGCTTTTTTTAAAAAAATTAAACTATAATCAGATGATGGATGTTAACGAAACCTATTGTGGTCATCATTTCACAATATACGTAAGTCAAACCACTATGCTGTATACCTTAAACTTATACAGTGATGTATGTCAATTATATGTCAATAAAACTGGAAAAATAGAAATAATGAGACAGAGTCAACGGGAATGCCCCATGGATGAACTGAGTTACTTTGAGAGAACTGGCAGCACTTGGTAACCCACTGGATATGGGAGCGGGGAGAGAGGAGAGGTGCCATGTAAGTGAGGAGGCAACAGTGATGCAGGCTGAGACGGGGCCTGGACAGAGCAAGTGCGAGAGATGGGGAGGGGGGGCGTGCTGAGTTTGTTGTGGGTTGTCCACATGGACACGTCCAGCAAACTGAAGGAAGATCTACACCAGAGATACTGATTTGGGATTCAGTCACACATGTATGGGATTTGTAGCCACGGGTCTGCACAAGGCTCCGAAATATAAGTGAAAAAGTGAAAGTTGCTCAGTCGTGTCTGACTCTCTGCAACCACATGGACCATAGCCTGCTAGGCTTCTCTCTCCGTGGGATTCTCAAGGCCAGAATACTGGAGTGGGTTAGCCATTCCCGTCTCCAGGGGATCTTTCCGACCCAGGGATTGAACCCAGGTTTCCCACCTTGTGGGCAAATTCTTTACCATCTGGGCCACCAGGGAAGCCCTTCTAAATATATAAAAGATGCAAATAGAAACATCAGTCATAGCAGACATGATCCTGTCAGTTCCCCTAAAGATCATTTCTCACTTTCAATTGAGTTTCATGAATACCTGTGTTGTACAATTAATGAAGTTGCTGGACCTTTCTCCTTTCTTTTGCCCTTCAAATCCTACAAGGGAAGAAATGTATCTTTAAAAAAAATTGGAGAGGCTCTCAGTTTTTTAACATTGTTATGAAGATGAATTCTCTGATTCTCAAAAGGCTTTGATCCATAATCATTTCCCTCTGCTAAACTTTCCAAGAGCAATTAAGGACATTTAATTATTTTTCTAGTGCTTCAGAAGAAACAAATTCATTGAGGAAATAGACAATACAGATAGGGAAAAAATGGTGTGTGTGTTGTGTGTGTCTATTATTGGACTTTGTGACTTGTTCTAATGATCTGCCTTTTCTTACACCAGTACCACAGATCTTACTGTCTTTTTTTTTAATTTTAATTAAACATTTTTGCCTAGGTAATACCTTCCATGGTTCAACAATTAAAATATGAAAAGGTTTCCTTTCCTCGTCCCTAAACAATTACACAGAGGCACACATATAACTATGAGAATCCTTCCAGAATTTATGCAAATACAAATGATAAGAATTCTTATTCTTACTGTTGTAAATAAAATGGAGCATATTTTATATACTGTTGTGAACCTTGACTTATTCTTCACTTAATATATTCTTGGCGATTGTGATAGCTCATTTTATGTGTCAACTTGGCTAGCTGTGGTACCTAGTTATTCAATCAAACACTAGTCTAGAGGAGAACACCACGTGAGGATGCAGGCAGGTATTAAAGTGATGTCTGCAGGTGAAGAAACACCAAGGATTGCCTGCAACCAGTAGTATCTAGGAGGAAGACATGGAGCAAACTTTCCAGGATCTTCAGAGGGGATGTGTACACGCTCAGTTGCTCAGTCCTGTCTGACTGTTTCAGACCCCATAGACTGTAGCCTCCCAGTCTCCTCTGTCCCTGGGATTCTCCAGGCAAGAATACTGGAGTGGGTTGCCATTTCCTCTAACAGGCGGTCTTCCCAACCCAGGGATAGAACCCGCATATCCTGCATCTCCTGCATGTGCAGGCGGATTCTTTACCACTGAGCCACCTGGGAAGCCCTGAAAAGGAATGTGGCCCTAAAAACATCTTGATTTCAGACTTCTCATCTCCAGCAAAAGGACAAATTTCTGTTGTTTTAAAGCCACTCAGTTTGTGGTGATTTGTTACCGCAGCTCTGAGAAACTAACACAGTGATCTTTTTACATTGTTACATAGAAAGCATCCTTATTTTTTAAAAATAGCTTCTTGCCAGAAGATACATCATTTGTTACTTTGACAGATATTACAGTATTACCGTCTATGGTTTTAACCAATTCATACTCTTATCAGCAATATAAGTGCCTGTTCTGCCTTTCTGAAGATCTCTAATATGGCTTTTATTTGTATTTCTCCTACCAAGTGTGGGATTGTTTTGTTTACACAAAACCATTGTGTAAATTGTTTTACATTTCTGAAATGCCCATTCATATTTGTTTCCATTTTATAGTAGGTTATTAATCTTTATTGCTAGGATTTATTTACATATTAGATAGATTAGCTCTTCACCTGTGATATAACTTAGAAACTCTTCCCCCACATTATCACTTTTCTTTTGACTTGCTTATATGTTTTCTCTTTTCACATAATTCATTTTTATGCACTGGTCATTTATTTTGAATCACTATAGGGTTCTAATTGGAGAAGGAAATGGCAACCCACTCCAGTATTCTTGCCTGGAGAATTCCATGGACAGAGGAGCCTACTGGGCTACAGACTATGGGGTCGCAAAGAGTCGGACATGACTAAACAAGTAAAACGCACATAGGGTTCTAATAGGATTCATCCTTATTTTCATCTAACAATTTCTTAGTCTCGTTTTCTATAGAATTTATACTCATATGCTTCTCTGATGGCTCAGTGGTAAAGAATATGTCTGTCAACACAAGAGAGACGGGTTCAATCCCAGGGTCTGAAAGATCCCCTGGTGAAGGAAATGGCAACCCATTCCAGTCTTCTTGACTGGGAAACCCCATGGGCAGAGGAGCCTGGCGGGTTACAGTCCAGAGGGTTGCAAAGACTCAGACGTGACTTAGCAACAACAACAATCCTTGTATATACTGGGAGATATGGCTTCAACTTAATCCTCTTCCCAAATGGCTATCCAATTGTCATGACACGATTTGTAAAGAGTTCCTCTTTGGACCTTGATTTGAAATTCCGTCTTTACTATATACTAAATTATTTTATCTATTTGGGTGTATTCCTGGTATATCTATTTTGTTCCTTTGGTTTTCTGTCTAAGTATGTGCCAATATTACATTGCTTTAACTTTTGAAACCATAAAATACATTTCAATGTCTAGTGGTACTAGACCCTCCACCCCATTACTCATTTTATGTTTTTCAGAGCTTTCCTGAAAGCTTTCCACCTTATATATTGCTTATATATATATATAAGCTTATTTTATATATATATATCCTTATATATTTCCACCTTATATACTGCTTTCCACCTTATAACATTTAGAATCATTTTGTCTAGTTCTTTTAAAACTTTCTGGTATTTTTATTAAAATTATATTAAATTGATGCTTTTATATTTAGCTGACTTATCTAAGAATATAGTATGTGTTTCCATTTGTTCAATTTTTCTGTATCTTTCAGAACGTTTTACAGTTCTGTTATTGTTTTTGTATGTGCTTAATCACTCAGTCATGTCCAACTCTCTGTGACCCCATGGACTGCAGCCCACCAGGCTTCTCCGTCCATGGGATTCTCCAGGCAAGAACACTGGAGTGGGTTGCCATGTCCTCCTCCAGGGGACCTTCCTGACCCAGGGATCAAACCCAGGCCTCCTGCATTGCAGGTGGATTCCTTACTCTCTGAGCCACCGGGGAAGTCTTGTTTTTGTATAGGCTCGCACGTTTCTTGTTAAGTTCATTCCTAGGTTTTTAATATTTTTGCTGCTACTGTAAATAGTAACTTTACTTTCATCGTGTATTTTATCTGATTATTATTTGTGTGTGTAAAAGCTACTCTTCACGTTTTCCTGGTTTGTGATTACTTTGATAACAGTAGTTTTAGCTCTTTGGTTTCATTCCACATCTCTAATTTCTTTTTTGTTAGTGAATGCATTGGCTCCTTTATCCAGCACAGTTTTATATAATAGTTGTGATAGCAGTCATACTTGTTTTGCATATGATTTTTTGATAGAAATATTTCTATTGTTTTCCCTTTAAGCATGATACTGACTTCTGGGCTGAAAAAGATTTCTTTTATCATGTTAAGCAAATAATCATACTTTCCCATTTCTCTTGAATATTTGTAATCAAGAATGATTGTTCAGCTGTTTTCCAAATGCTTTTTGGTGACTGGTGACTATAGATAGGATTATATGATTGTCTCTTAAGGTCTAGTAATGCAGTAAATTATATTAGTATTAGTAGACAGTGTTTCTGTTTCTCCTCATAGGTTCTGTAATTTTTGTTTATAAAATTGCAGCAGCATTATTTGGTGTACAAAAGTTTCTTAATTACATGCTTACTGAGAATTATGCCCATTTAGGGTTAAGAAAGTCTTTTTTTGTGTATATTGTTCAGTACTTTTTGGTATGAATTCTACCTTTTTTGATATTAAGATCCTGACTCTATTTTTATTTGGGGAAGTCTTTCCTTAGTATTTATTTTGAAATGTTCCAGATGTTTAATTTTTTTTACACTTAAAACATTATACTTATTTATTTATCTTGGCTGCACTGGGTCTTCATTGTTATGCAAGAGTTTTCTCTAGTTTCAGAAAGTGAGGGCCACTCTCTAGTTGCAGCGCGTGGGTTTCTCAGTGTATGGCCTCTAGTTGCAGAGCGCTGGCTCAGGGCACATGAGGCTTAGTTGCTCTGCAGCCTGTGGAATCTTCCTGGACCAAGGATTGAACCCATGTCCCCTGCACTGGCAGGCAGGGTCTTAACCACTGGACAACCAGGGAAGTCCTAGATCATATTGTTTTAGATCTGACTTTTGTATAAAACATACAGTTGGGTATTATTTTGTGATCTAATCTGAAAATCTTTCTTTCAATACATAAAGTAAATCTACATTTATTAATGTTCAGATCAGCTTAATCTTTGTTCCCTTGTATTATTTTATGTATTCTGTTTTAGCAGTTTGTAAAATGTCTTGCATTATGTGGCCTGTTTTGTTTGCATGTAAATATGCCTCAGTGTGTATATTTTGCCTGATATTAAGAGAGGTTTGTGGGTTTTCTTCCCCCTACTACCTAGTACCCTCACTTAATCTTCCATTACTGTGGACAGTATCTACTAATTTCCTACCCTGCAGTGTTAAAAAAGTTAGCATGTTTTTCCCCCCATCCCCTTTTCTTTTTTTTTATTTTTATTTTTTTTTTTAAATTTATTTATTTATTTATTTTTTCAGTGGGTTTTGTCATACATTGACACGAACCAGCACTCCAACAAATTTTAGCTGATATTATCTTCTTGTTATATTGTTAAACGTTATTATATTTCTGCTTCTTGGGTCATTGGCCTTAAATGATATCTTTTAATTCTAAACTATTACAGATGAAGAAATTAATGTTCTCACAATAGCTATTTCATTCTCCCTTCTTTCCCCAAGTTTTATTAGTTTTATCATTTCCCTAATACCAGGACGTAAAACATTTACACTCTGTTCTGACACCCTGCATTTGCTTTAGTCTTAATTCTAAAGTTAAATATACTCAGCGCTCATAGGCAGCCATCCTTTCCTGGCAATATTCTGTCCTCTCTCAACCTCTTGAGGTTCATCTCCGCACAGTGGGGTTCTTATTGCCACCTGACTGGTGAATTGGGTTTCAGATACCATCCTGAGGGTAAACTTTCCAGAACCTTGCTTGACCTAACTTGTATTCCTGGGAAAGGAGCAAGTGAGTCTGAGACAAGAGTTTGTGGACAAGTAGTTTTTTGGGAAGTGATACCAGAAGCAGATGGACTTCCCCAGTTGGTGAGACAGTAAATAATCCACCAGGAATCCAGGAGAGGCAGGAGATGTGGGTTCAATACTGGGTTGGGAAGATCCCCTGCAAGAGAGCATGGCAACCCACTCCAGGATTCTTGCCTGGAGAATCCCATGGACAGAGGAGCCTGGTGGGCTACAGTCCAAAGGGTCAAAAAGAGTCAGACATGGCTGAAGTGACTGAGCACGCACACACACACGAGGAGCAGGAGTGAGCGTCTAGGGGAAGAAGGGACATTCAACGCACGTGTACATTATTGAATTGATGATCATTATGTGAAAATGGCCCTTGATTTTAGAAGGACATTCTGAGAACTGCATTGAATGTGTCACAAAATTGTCTCCCGAAAGGACAGGAATAAGAATTTCTTCTCCACTGACTCCCATCCCCATTGGTTGAGGTCTTAACTTACCCACACATCCTGGTTGAGAATCCATGAGCCCTGAGTATGACCCACCCTTGAGGGGCATGGCAGTCCACACAAAACAAGCTGAAGCTGAAATACTTGCTCAGATACAGATGGAATAAGAGGTGAAACCAAGAAGGATGCAAGGTGCACAGGCAGCATATGATGTAATTCATCTTAGCTTTCTGAAACTGTGACTTGAATTGTTTCTTCCACTAGCAGGTTTTATTGTTATGGTTCAATTGCTAATTTGCGTCTGACTCTTTGCAACCCCGTGCACTGTAGCATGCCAGGCTCCTCTGTTCTCCTCTGTCTCACAGAGTTTGCTCAGATTCAAGTCCATTGAGTTGCTGATGCTATCTAACCACCTCATTATCTGCTGCCCTCTTCACTTTTGCCATCTATCTTTCCCAGCATCAGAGTCTTAGTTCTGAGTCAGCTCTTCGCAACAGGTGACCCACTGTATTAGAGCTTCAGCACCAGTCCTTCCAATAAATATTCAGGGTTGACTTCCTTTAGGATTGAATAGTTTGATCTCCTTGCAGTCCAAGGGATGCTCATGAGTGATCTCCAGTGACACAATTTGAAAGCATTAATTCTTCGGTGCTCAGCCTTCTGTATGGTCCAGCTCTCACATCTATACATGACTACTGGAAAAACCATAGCATTGACTATACAGACCTTTGCCGGCAAAATGATGTCACTGCTTTTTAATATGCTGTCTAGGTTTGTCACAGCTTTTCTTTCAAGGAAGAAGTGTCTTTTAATTTCATGGCTGCACTCATCTCCACAGTGATTTTGGAGCCCAAGAAAAATAACATATGTCACTGTTTCCACTTTTCCCCCTCCTATTTGCCATGAAGTGATGGAACTGGATACCATGATCTGTTTTTTAATGTTGAGTTTCAAGCCAACTTTTTCACTCTCCTCTTTCACCCTCAGAAACTAGGATTACTTAATATTTTTAGTTTATTTAAAATTTTAGTTTACTGTTATTTGTATTGGTAATTTTCAGTTTTATTTTTTTACAGTCATAGGATATAGCAGGTAGAATTGTCACTTGTTGAATTTTATTGAGTTTCTATTTGGGCATTAGTATATGAACAAATTTTGTAAATTTTCCTAAGAATACATAAAAAGAATGAGTATCCTCTCTGTTCACAGAGCACAAATTTCAACATACCTTTTCATTTCTGTTCTTATTATTTGTTCAAATTATCTATCTCCTGTTCTGTTTTTTGTCCTTTCATTAAGGATTGAAACAATGTTTAAGTATTCCTTCTAGAATGTGGTTTTGTCAATTTCTGCTTATACATTGCTTTAATGAATTTTCATTAAAGTTAATGGCCCCCATTTTGGAGGTTTGGAGGGTATAATTACCAAGAGCTCTCTTTTCTAGTTTGTAAACTAATTGGGAAAGATACTCAGAAATCAGATTGAAATGAAATATTAACTTTGTTGTGTACTAAACTGAACTAGAAGATTTAGCTTGGATTTCTGCCAAACTGGGCTTCCCTGGTGGCTCAGATGGTGAAGAATCCACCTGCAATGCAGAAGATGTAGGGTTCGATCCTGGGTCAGGAAGATCCCCTGGAGAAGGGAGTGGCGATGCACTCCAGTATTCTTGCCTGGAGAATTCCATGGATAGAGGAGCCTGGCGGGCTACAAGTCCATGGGGTTGACAACAGTTGGACAGGACTGAGAAACTAACACGTTCACTTCTAGCCAAATTATTTCCACTACTTACTGACTTCATTTAGCCATTAACTCAGCAGTGGCCAGAGGACTGGAAAAGGTCAGTTTTCATTCCAATCCCTAAGAAAGGCAACCCCAAAGAATGCTCAAAGTACCGTACAATTGCACTCATCTCACACGCTAGTAATGCTCAAAATTCTTCAAACCTGGCTTCAGCAATACGTGAACCATGAACTTCCAGATGTTCAAGCTAGTTTTAGAAAAGGCAGAGGAACCAGAGATCAAATTGCCAACATCCGCTGGATCAGTGAAAAAGCAAGAGAGTTCCAGAAAAACATCTATTTCTGCTTTATTGACTATGCCAAAGCCTTTGACTGTGTGGATCACAATAAATTGGAAAATTCTCAAAGAGATGGGAATACCAGACCACCTGACCTGCCTCTTGAGAAATCTGTATGCAGGTCAGGAAGCAACAGTTAGAACTGGACATGGAACAACAGACTGGTTCCAAATAGGAAAAGGAGTATGTCAAGGCTGTATATTGTCACCCTGCTCATTAAACTTATATGCAGAGTACATCATGAGAAACGCTGGGCTGGGTGAAGCACAACCTGGAATCAAGATTGCTGGGAGAAATATCAATAACCTCAGATAGGCAGATGACACCGCCCTTATGGCAGAAAGTGAAGAACTAAAGAGCCTCTTGATGAAAGTGAAAGAGGAGAGTGAAAAAGTTGGCTTAAAACTCAACATTCAGAAAACTAAGATCATGGCATCTGGTCCCATCACTTCATGGCAAATAGATGGGGAAACAATGGAAACAGTGGCTGACTGTAATTTGGGGGGCTCCAAAATCACGGCAGATGGTGACTGTAGCCATGAAATTAAAAGACGCTTACTCCTTGGAAGAAAAGCTATGACGAACCTAGACAGCATATTAGCATATTAAAAAGCAAAGACATTACTTTGCCAACAAAGGTCTATCTCGTCAAGGCTATCGTTTTTCCAGTAGTCATGTATGGATGTGAGAGTTGGACTATAACAAAGCTGAGCACTGAAGAATTGATGCTTTTGAACTGTGGTGTTAGAGAAGACTCTTGAGACTTCCTTGGACTGCAAGGAGATTCAACCAGTCCATGCTAAAGGAGATCAGTCCTGAATGTTCATTGGAAGGACAGATGCTGAAGCTGAAACTCCAAAACTTTCGCCACCTGATGCAAAGAGCTGACTCATTGGAAAAGACCCTGAAACCAGGAAAGACTGAAGGCAGGAGGAGAAGGGGACAACAGAGGATGAGATAGTTGAATAGCATCACCGACTCAATGGAGATGAGTCTGAGTAAACTCCAGGAGTTAGTGATGGACAAGTAGGCCTGGCATGCTGCCATCCATGGGGTCGCAGAGTCGGACACAACTGAAAGACTGAACTGAACTGAGCTGAATGGAGTAGTCAGAATGCAAAAAGCAGTAGCCCCAGGATTTCTATATTGTTGGGGTGATTTTGTATAGTGAAGTTGGCAGAGCGTGGCAGGGAGCAGACCTCAAATCTGGGTCTGCAGAGCAAGCATACTGTTTCACTGTTCATTCTAGTGGCTTCAGTGGGGACATGGCAAGGTTCCCCAAAGCCGCTGGCTAATGGAATCGTTCTATGGTCCAGGAAGATTTCCAAGTGGAACTCATTATAGTTTTAGGTAGGTAGCTCTAAGAAATTGTGCCCAGAGAGGAGTTCATGAGTGTACACTGATCCTTGTCTGATTTCACAGATCATAGAAGCCATCCCTTGGAAGGGACATCAGAAAGCAAAGGACAAAGTCCTTCTGCGAGGTCAGGCGCTTCTATATAGGGAGGGAGAAAATGGCATCTCTCCTTCTGGTCATCATTGTGCAATTTTCAACAACATTAAAATCTCCCCTTTTCTCCAGATAATTATTGTTTTACCTTGAGTTTTATATATGGGGTATTGATATCAAGACCTCCAACTTCTTTATGGTGTGCATTTCTTATGATATCTTGGTTTATCCCTTTAATTAGTTTATGCATTCTGTATGATTTTGTTTTTGATAGATTGCTTATAAAAAGCATATAGCTGGATTTATTTAAAAGCCAGTGTGTTTTCGGTTTTTACACTTACAATTGTCATTATCCACTTTTATTTTACATCTGTTAAATAATGCTAGAATTTCTTGGTGCTTTTTCTCTATTAGGCTTTCTTTCTCTCCTTATTTGAAAGCTATTAATCCTAATATTTTGCTGTTACTTTAGCATTAAATATGTATGTATGTATGTTTTTATGTGTATGAATATATTTATTTTGTAAATTTTCTTTTTAGCATCAAGAATGAATCTAATCAGTGTAGAATATAAAAAATTAGCATACTTTCTTCATTCCTCCTCTTCACCTCCTGCCTTCAATCTTTCCCAGCATCAGGCTCTTTCCAATGAGTCAGTTCTTCGCATCAGGTGGCCAAAGTATGAAGAGGACAAGAGAGGATGAGATGGATGGATGGACTTGAGTTTGAGCAAGGATCGGGAATTATTGATGGACAGGGAAGCCTGGCATGCTGCAGTCCATGGGGTCGCTTAGAGTTGGACACAACTGAGCGACTGAACTGAACTTCAATCCTCCTCTCCAACTTATTAGCTTTTTGTTGAAGTACTATAGGATTTTAAATTTATACTGTTACTATTATCTTACTTTACCTTTCAAGACTTTTGCTTAACGTGCATTTTAAGTTTAGTAGCCATATTAACAATTATTTAGACTAAATATTTTATTGGTTTTATTGTTTGCTGACTTTTCTTCTAAATCCTGTCTCTGCTTTTTAAATTCTGATATTTTTTGGTGCCTCAAATATTTCCCTACTAAGGTACTATAAATACTAAGTTGCTTTAAGAATAATTACTAGGACTATATTTTTTACATCAAATTGAAGTGCACTGGCATTTCCAAAATAATGACTCTCATTCTGAATGAGTTTGTGAAATACCAGGGTCAACAAAATTAAGCATGCTTCTTTATTGTAAGCTTCTCAGAGTCTGTACTGTGCAATTACATATTATGAATCTTTACATGGAACATACCTCATTTCCAAAACTTGACACCACTCCAGTTCTCTTGCTGTTTAGTATTAGAGAGAACTATTATTCTAATTCAAATCTCCTCCCCTTAGTAACTTCTTTTTTTGCCTAGATTTTCTTTCTTTATTACTGAAATTAAAATGTCAGCAGGCCACGTTTACTGACGGCGTCTCCTATTTTTCCTGGTACTCAGCGTATCAGAGTTTAGCATAAGACAGAAACCACTCTAGAGACTTTGAACAGAAAGGATTTAACACTGGGAATGAAGTGCTTGGGCTTCCCTGGTGGCTCAGATGGTAAAGAATCCACCTGCAATGCAGGAGACCTGGGTTCGATCCCTGGGTTGGGAAGATCCCCTGGAGGAGGGCATAGCAGCCCACTCCAGTATTCTTGCCTGCAGAATCCCACGGACAGAGGAGCCTGGCGGGCTACAGTCCATGGGGTCATGATGTTGGACATGACTGAGTGACTAAGCATAGCACATATGAAGTGCTTATGAAAATAGAAGAACTGGAGGAACGAGGTCTAGACTGGACTCCTACAACTCATTCCCAAAACACTGCCTGACTCATCACTGCACACAGTCAGGGGCTCCCTCTGATTTCAAGAATGCATTATCAGGGACTTCCCTGGTGGTCCAGTGGTTAAGACTCTGCCTTCCAATACAGTAAGTGTGGTTCGATCCCTGGTTGGGAGCTAAGATCCCACAGACCTCACAGTAAAAAAATCAGGACATAAACAACAGAAGCAGTACTGTAACAAATTCATGAGGACTTTAAAAAATGGTCCACATTTAAAAAAAAAAAGAAAGAAAAGAAAAACAAAAAACAAAGGACCGAGTTACTGCTGCTGCAGTCAGGGGATTAAAAGCTGGTACTGGAATACCGTCACCACGATTGCTGGACCCTGGAGCCCGGAGTTCAGTTCCTGCTGCCTCAGCAGTAACTGGAAGCTGCACGTAGGGTTTCCACAGTCTTGGCTGCCAGCAGGAAAAAACAAAGTGCCCCAAACTGAGAGAAGGTAGCTTTCACTTCATTGCATCCAGAACCCTAAGTACATGCAAGTCTGGGGAATGTCATCTTTAGCTTTCTAGTCTTTGGAATTCAGGAAACTGATGGGTTCCTGACCGGTGGAATCTTAGACAACTGGGGTGAGCCAGTCTAATGGAGGCCAAATGCCTCCAGGGATTGACCCTGTAACCTGTACAACTGCAGAAAATGTCCTCAGGGTTCATTTGCATTCTCTTTATCAGCAGGCTCAGAAAGCAGTTCTGTTTGCAGTGCATATTCTGCACCAAGGCTCATTTAGGTAACGGGCCCACGGACCCCTACCAGCTCTTCCTTCCTCATCCTGTCTTGCATGTGTGTGCTCACTTGCTCAGTTGTGGCCGACTCTGTGTGACCCTATGGACTGTAGCCCGCCAGGCTCTTCTGTCCATGGGATTCTCCAGGCAAGAATGGAACAAGTTGCCATTTCCTCCTCCAGGGGAGCTTCCCGACTCAGGGATTGAACCCCCATCTCCTGTGTCTCCTGCATTGGCAGGATTCTTTACAACTAACAACCCTGGGAAGCCTCCATCCTATCTCACTGCACTTCAAATCTATCCCAAACTGCTCCTACTCTTCCGGTCCCCAAAGCAATGCACAAATCCAGCAAAACAGAAGTAAAATGTGTGAGAATAATTGCCCCATTATCCACAAGAAACATCATGAATGATTCTATCATTCTATAATTGAATGACTATGGTGTTCTGGCAGAAGATTCCCGTATACACAGGACACAATCCTTTATCTAACTGATGTAGCACCCACACCCTGTCACTCTGTACTCCCAGCCCAACACAGAGCAGAATCCTAGTATCAGGGTCAGTTTTCCTGAACAGCCAAAAGACCTGTGATGTATTCCTGAACATCCTACAGGAGATCTGGAAAGGTGCACATTTACTCACTGTTTTTCATCACCTACCCCTAAAAGCCACAAGAAAATGCTGTCCTTTTCAGCCCCAAATTCTTACCCAGACAGTGAACACTTCAAGATACTGGTCTCCAGAAAGATCTTAAAGAGGGGAGACCAAGGTGGAGTTACTTCCGATCTCTTCTCATTAGTGTTAGTTCCTTTTTCAGATTGCATCAATGTCTTCTCCTTAGTGTTAGTTCCTTTTTCAGATTGTGTCATGGAAATCAACTGCAGGAAAGAAAGAGGATGGGTATACGACAGAAAGCAGAGAGCACAGCTCACACAGTGGAGCCAAGGGTGGTCAGACGGCCAAGTGTCCTCAGACCCAATCATTTCATTTCTGCCTTGGTTTCCTAGCAGCGCGGTGGGGATAATAATCTTTGCTCTTTTACCTTGTGGAGTTGCAGTCCATGCCATGTTCAAGCAGGACAACCATACCAAGCAGTATAATAATAATCATTCACAAGACAAGGCAGAGCTGGTTTGTGACAGTGAGAAGAGCCACTCCCAGTGGTTATGGAGTCAGTAGCACGGGGGTTGCCTGGTGGC
This sequence comes from Cervus canadensis, assembly GCF_019320065.1. NCBI lineage: Eukaryota > Metazoa > Chordata > Mammalia > Artiodactyla > Cervidae > Cervus > Cervus canadensis. Next base: position 31,842,545 of record NC_057405.1, on the reverse strand, counting down.
TCAGACGGTAGAGAGCTTACCTGCAATGCAGGAGACCCAGGTTCTATCTCTGAGTCAGGAAGATCCCCTGGAGAAAGGAATAGCAACCCACTTCAGCACTCTCAGATGGAGAATTCCACAGATAGAGGAGCCTGATGGGCTAAGTCCATGGGGTCATACAGTCAGACACGACTGAGTGAGTAACACACATAGTAACTTACCAGCCCCCTCTCCCACCCTCCCTGCTCAGAGCTGCAGGCTCTGACCTCAGACAGAGTTTAGTGCATAAAACAGAAATTACTGGGGACTTCCCTGGTGGTCCAGTGGCTAAGACTCCATGCTCCCAATGCACAGGGCCTGGTTCAATATCTGGTCAGAAAACTAGTTCCCACTTGTTGCAACTAAAAGCTGATTCCATGTGCCACAACTAAAAGAGCCTTCATGCTGCAACTAAGACCCAGCAGAGCCAAACAAATAAATATGAAAAGAAAAAGTACTACTTCTGTTCACTGGCCAAGGCACTGAAGGCAGACAGCTTCTGACCCTCAGTTGTACTTAGACTGTTTCTAAGTTAGAAGCTTTCTTGCTCACCCATCCAGAAACCCCCATGAGCAGAAACTCCATCAAGAGCCATTTTGTTTTTCCCCTAAGTGGAGGCTTGGTTCCAGAAAAGAATTCTGAAAATGCTGGGAGAAGGCCACCCACATCCCACCCCACACTGAGATGGGCAGTCAGAACCAGGGAACTCTGTGATCCGGGCCCTGCCAGCTATTGTGTTGGGTGGTGGTGGTGATATAACCTTAGAAGTACATCTTCAGCACCTACATTAAAATAGCCTCCAAGTTGAAAAGGGTAAGTCATAGGAGGAGGGGTTTTTGTGTAACCTCCTGCCCTGGAGATTTAAAGAAATCTATAGTTTCCAGAATCTGCCTTTTCCAGGAGCTATTTGGAAGGGAAACTGAAATGAACATTTAAAACCCCCTTTAACTCTAGCCTGTGAAGTTCAAATGCATTCTAGGAGGACCGTGAGTCAATGTAGTGCTGTAAGTGAGCCATTTGCTCCTGGTAGCTTCCACACACCTGCTGCTCTGATGATATGCCTTTTAGCTTCAGTCGTAGTTTGGGGAACCTGCTAAGAATGACTCTAATTGCTGTAATTCTCCAGTCAAATGAGTCACATCTAATTAAGATGGTACTTGCTCTACTAACCACGGGCTTCCCTGGTGGCTCAGTTGGTAAAGAATCTGGCTGCAATGTGAGAGACCTGGGTTCAATCCCTGGGTTGGGAACATCCCCTGGAGGAGGGCGTAGCAACCTACTCCAGTACTCTTGTCTGGAGAATTCCCATGGAGAGAGGAGCCTGGTGGGCTGTGGTCCATGGGGTCACAAAGAATCAGACACAACTGGGCAACTAAGCATACACACTTACTACTAACGATAGCCATCTCTCCTGAACCACCCCAAAAGGTGGGGGACAGCCCTGCTGTGGCTGACTGATCATTTTAGCAGGTTTTTTATTTCCTTTCATCTTTAACCTCACATATCTCCAGGTGTTTTAATATTCTAATCAATAAGTAGCAAAAAGGATCATGAGAAATTAAATGCTTATGAGGTTTCTTTCATATAATAGGCTCTGTTATTGTAATAGTTGACCTCCTCACATCACAGGGTCAGTGGGAGGCTCAATGCAGTCTTATATTTCGATGTGCCAGGTCTCACCTGCTAAAGGAGTATGTGCTGAGTGCCAACCTCACCGTGATCTTTATTGTCTGACAAAACTGAACATGAAGACTGAAGCAGCAAGTTACAGCATGCATTTGTGAGCGAGAGAGCAAGGACCCACTCATGTGCATAAGGGAGGTGTGGCCTTGGGACAGGAGTGCACTCTGCAAGGAAGACAATGAAAAGATCAAGCCCTGAGCGTTTGAAGTGGAAGCACTGACTCCAAAATCCTAGACTACTGGAGAACTAACCCCAGGGAGTTTCAAATAGTGAGAACTCACACTAAGGAAACCACTGGAATACAAGACCTGGCATCACCTAACCACCAGTAGCACCCTGTACAGGACACCTCATCTAAACAATAGACAAAACAAAAATACAAACCCAATCATCATTAGACAGGATTACCACCTCACTCAGCCTTGCCCATCAGAGGAAAAACAAACAAGCAAACAAATAAAAGGTCAGCACAAGTCTCAGCCTATACGAAGCTTACACAAACCACTGGACCAACCGTAGGAGGGCAGAAACCAAAAGGAAGAAGGAATTCAACCTTGAAGCTGGGGAAAAGGAGACCTCAAATATAATAAGTGAATATATATATATATATAATGAAAAGGCAGAGAAATACTGCATAAATGAAGGAACAAATTAGAAACACAGAAGTCCAAATAAATGAAGAGGAAATAGGCAAAGTACCTGAAAAAGAATTCAGAATCATGGTAGTAAAGATGATCAAAAACCTTGAAAACCAAATGGAGAAAATGCAAGAATCAATTAACAAAGATCTAGGAGAATTACAGAATAGACATACAGAGAAAAACAACACAATTACTGAAGTTAAAAATACTCTGGAAGGAATCAATAGCAGAATATCTGAAGCAGAAGAATGAATTAGTGAGCTGGAAGATAAAATGGTGGAAATAACTTCAGAAGAGCAGAATAAAATAAAAAGAATGAAAAGAACTGAGGATAGTCTCAGAGACCTCTGGGACAATATCAAATGCACCAACATTTGAATTATAGAGGTCCCAGAAGAAGAAGAGTAAAAAAGAAAGGGTGTGAGAAAATTTTTGAAGAGTTTAGAGTTGAAAATTTCCCCAACATGGAAAAGGAAATAGTCAATCAAGTCCAAGAGGTGCAAAGAGTTCCATACAGGATAAACTCAAGGAGAAACACACCAAGACACATACTAATCAAACTAACAAAGACTAAACACAAAGAAGAATATTAAAAGCAGCAAGGGAAAAGCAACAAGTAACATACAAGGGAAATCCCATATGCTTAACAGTTGATCTTTCAACAGAAGTTCTGCAGGCCAGAGGGAATGGCAGGATATATTTAAAGTACTGAACAGGAAAAATCTATAACAAAGATTACTATACCTGACAAGGATCTCATTCAAAATTGATGCAGAAATAAAAAGCTATTCAGACAAGCAAAAGTTAAGAGAATTCAGTACCACCAAACCAGCTTTACAACAAATGTTAAAGGAACTTATATAGTCAAGAAATACAACAGAAGGAAAAAGATCTACAAAATCAACCCCAAACAGTTAAGAAAATGGCAATAGGAATATATATATCAATAATTACTTTATATGTAAATAGATTAAATGCTCCAACCAAAAGACACAGGTTGGCTGAATGGATACAAAAACAAGACATATATATGCTGTCTACAAGAAATCCACTTTAAATCTAAAGACACAAATAGACTGAAAGTAAGAGGATGGAAAAATATATTCCATGCAAATGGGAAGCAAAAGAAAGCTGGAGTAGCAATCCTCATATCAGACAAAATAGACCTTAAAATAAAGAAGATTACAAGAGATAAGGAAGGACACTATTAATGATCAAGCAATCAATCCAAGAGGAAGACGTAACAATTGTAAATATCTATGTACCCAACATAGGAGCACCTCATTACATAAGACAAACATTAACAGACATAAAAGGAGAAATTGACAGTAACACAATAAAAGTAGGAGACTTTAACACCCCAATGGACAGATCATCAAAACAGAAAATTAATAAGGAAACACAAGTCTTAAATGATACATTAGATGAGATGGATCTCATTGATATATTCAGGACATTCCATCCAAATGCAGAAGAATACACGTTCTTCTCAAGTGCACATGGAACATTCTCCAGGATAGACCACATCTTGGGTCACAAATCAAACATCAGTAAATTTTTAAAAGTTGGAATCATATCAAGCATCTTCTCTGACCACAACGCTTTGAGACTAGATATCAATTACAAGAAAAAAACTGTAAGAAACACAAACACATGGACATTAAACAATACATTTCTAAATAACCAACAGGTTACTGAAGAAATCAAAAGAGAAATAAAAAAATTTCTAGAAAGAAATGACAATGAAAACACGACAACTCAAAACCTATGGGATGCAGCAAAAGCAGTTCTAAGAGGGAAGTTTATATCAATACAATTCTACCTCAAGAAACAAGAAAAACATCGAATAGACAACCTCACTTTACACCTAAAACAACTGGAAAAAGAAGAACAAAAAAACCCCAACAATAGTACAAGGAAAGAAATCATAAAGATCTGAGCAGAAATAAAAGAAAAAGAAATGAAAGAAACAATAGTGAAGATTAATAAAACTAAAAGCTGGTTCTTTGAGACGATAAGCAAAATTGACAAACTTTTGGCCAGACTCATCAAGAAAAAAAGAGAAAAGAAATCAACAAAATTAGAAATGAAAAAGGAGAGGTTATAACAGATAATGCAGAAGTAAAAAGGATTATAAGATTATTATGAACAACTATATGGCAATAAAATGGATAACCTGGAAGAAATGGACAGGTTCTTAGAAAAGTTCAATCTTCCAAGACTGAACCAGGAAGAAATAGAAATTATGAACAACCCAATTACAAGCACTGAAATTGAAACTGTGATCAAAAATCTCCCAGAAAACAAAAGCCCAGGACCAGACGGCTTCACAGGAGAATTCTATCAAACATTCAGAGAAGAGCTAATGCCTATCCTTCTAAAGCTCTTTCAAAAATTTCAGAGGAAGGAACACTTCCAAACTCATTCTACAAGGCCACCATCACCCTGATATCAAAACCAGACAAAGACAACACAAAAAAAGAAAACTACAGATCAATATCACTGATGAACATAGATGCAAAAATCCTCAACAAAATTTTAGCAAACAGAATTCAGCAACACACCAAAAAGCTCATACACCATGGTCAAGTTTGGTTTATTCCAGGGATGCAAGGATTCTTCAAAAAATGGAAATCAATCATGAAAGATAAAAACCACATGATAAACTCAATAGATGCAGAAAAAGTCCTTGACAAAATTCAGCACCCATTTGTGATTAAAACTCTTCAAAAAATGGGCATGGAAGGAACCTACCTCAAAATAGTAAACGTCATATATAAGCCTACAGCAAACATTATTCTCAATGTGAAAAACTGAAAGCATTCTCCCTAAGATCAGGAACAAGACAAGGGGGCCCACTTTCCCCACTATTATTCAACATAGTTCTGGAAGTCCTATCTACAGCAAACAGAGAAGAAAAAGAAAAGGAATCCAGATTGGAAATGAAAGAGTAAAGCTCTCACTATTTGCAGATGACATGATACTGTACATAGAAAACCCTAAAGATAGTATCAGAAAATTAGAGCTAATCAGCGAAATTTAGCAAAGTTGCAGGATACAAAATCAATACACAGAAATCACTTGCATTTCTATATAATAACAATGAAAAATCAGAAAGAGAAATTAAGGAATCAATCCCATTCACCATTGCAACAAAAAGAATTAAATATCTAGGAATAAACTCACCTAAGGAGGCAAAGGAGAAGGCAATGGCACCCCACTCCAGTACTCTTGCCTGGAAAATCCCATGGATGGAGGAGCCTGGTAGGCTGCAGTCCATGGGGTCGCTAAGAGTCAGACACGACTGAGCAATTTAGCAGCAGCAGCAAGGAGGCAAAAGAACTACACACAGAAAATTATAAGACACTAATGAAAGAAATCAAAGACTACATAAATAGATGGATAAATATTCCATGTTCCTGGGTAGGAAGAATCAATATTGTGAAAATGACTATCCTACCAAATGCAATCTACAGATTCAGTGTGATACCTATCAAATTACCAATGGCACTTTTCACAGAACTAGAACAAAAAATTTCACAATTCATATGGAAACACAAAAGACCACAAATAGCCAAAGCAGTCTTGAGAAAGAAGAATGGAGCTGGAGGAATCAACCTTCCTGACTTCAGATTATACTACAAAGCTACAGTCATCAAGACAGTATGGTACTGGCACAAAAACAGAAATATAGAACAATGGAACAAGATAGAAAGCCAAGAAATAAATCCATGCACCTATGGGTACCTTATATTTGACAAAGGAGGCAAGAATATACAATGGGGCAGAGACAGCCTCTTCAATAAATGGTGCTGGAAAATCTGGACAGCTACATGTAAAAGAATGAAATTAGAACACTTCCTAACACCATACACAAAGATAAACTCAAAGTGGATTAAAGACCTAAATGTAAGACCAGAAACTATAAAACTCTTAGAGGAAAGCATAGGCAGAATACATAATGACATAAATCAAAGCAAGATCCTCTATGACCTACCGCCTAGAATAACGGAAATAAAAATAAAAGTAAACAACTGGGACCTAATTAAACTTAAAAACTTTTGCACAGCAAAGGAAACTATAAACAAGGTGAAAGGACAACCCTCAGAATGGGAGAAAATAATAGCAAATGAAACAATGGCCAAAGGATTAATTTCCAAAATATACAAGCAGCTTATACAACTCAATACCAGAAAAACAAACAACCCAATCAAAAAGTGGGGGAAACACCTAAACAGACATTTCTCCAAAGAAGACATACAGATGGCTAACAAACACATGAAAAGATGCTCAATATCACTCATTATTATAGAAATGCAAATCAAAACTACAATGAGATATCACCACACACGGGTCAGAATGGCCATCATCAAAAAGTCTACAAACAATAAATGCTGGAGAGGGTGTGAAGAAAAGGGAACGCTCTTGCACTGTCGGTGGGAATGTAAATTGATACAGCCACTATGGAAGACGGTATGGAGATTCCTTAAAAAACTAGGAATAAAACCACCATATGACCCAGCAATCCCACTTGTAGGCATACACCCTGAGGAAACCAAAATTGAAAGAGACACATGTATCCCATTGTTCCCTGCAGCACTTTTTACAAATGCCAGAACATGGAAGCAACCTAGACATCCATCGACAGATGAATGGATAAAGAAATTTTGGTACATATACAAGAAGGAATATTACTCAGCCATAAAAAGGAATGCCTTTGAGTCAGTTCTAATGAGGTGGATGAACAAGACCCTATTATACAGAGTGAAGTGTGTCAGAAAGAGAAAGATAAATATCATATTCTAACACATATATATGGAATCTAGAAAAATGGTAGTGAAGAATTTATTTACAGGGCAGCAATGGAGAAACAGACATAGAGAATAGACTTGTGGACATGGGGAGAGGGGAGGAGAGGGTGAGATTTATGGGAAGAGTAACTTGGAAACTTATATTACGGTATGTAAAATAGACAGCAGATGGGAACTTGCTGTATGGCTAAGGAAACTCAAACAGGGTCTCTGTATCAAACTAGAGGGGTGAGATGGGGAGGGAGATGGGAGGGAAGCTCAAAAGGGAGGGGATATATGTATACCTATGGCTAATTCAGGTTAAGGTTTGATAGAAAACAACAAAATTCTGTAAAGCAATTATCCTTCAATAAAAAATAAATTAAAAAAAAGACTGAAGCACAGTTTTCAAAACATACATAACGCTCTCTATGTGTAGTTTTGGCCACAGAAGAAATGAAATATTTTGAACTTTATCCTCAGCCATCTCATTATGACAATAACCTGCTTCGGCAATTTATATCTGGGATTAACATCTCCTGTACTTATTGACTTTTAATGTCTCTAGGGCAGATATTAATCTCCAAAGCTTATCCCATTCCTAACCAATAGTAACAATACAAAATTGTGCCCAATATTTCTTGTAACATTATCAAGTCATTTGTGACTAATTCTCTGTGTATCATGCAAGACAGAGGAAAGATGAAAGATTAAATCACAAAATTAGATGGACAGATACAAATCCATAAATGTTTCATATCATTATTTTCTTTTAATTTATGTATGTTTTAGCCAGACAAGACTGCCTGTCCCCTTTGAATTCAGCTGACTTGGCTGTCTTCCCAATATACAGGTTCTACGAGTTGGCCCAGGGCAAAAAGCTGATGAGGCTTCCTTGGAACTCAGTCCTACACACTTTTTCCTTCCAGGTGGCACACCTTCCCACCCGGGACACATACCTGGATTCCCTGCAGAAATTGTCACTTTTTCCCTTTCCGGGAACCTTCCATCTGGATGGTGATAACAGATCACAGTGAGCAGAAGAATGGTCTTTCTGCTCCAATAGTCCTGAATTGGGGTGGGCAGCTCCAAAAGATACTTATGACAAGGGCTGGACTGCATTCTTTTTATACCTTTGAATTCATTTTTGGATTTACAATTGAGTAACATTTTAGCAGAATGGCTGCTGAATTAAACCTGGATGTGGAATGTACCTCACATGGATTTCCTTTAGAGGGCACTATTGATTCTCTGGAACCATGGAAACCTTCGTGTTTCCTTGGTAAAGTTGGCCAATTCTGAAATCATATTGGGTTTCATATCTACTCATGCAGAGAACAGTAGTACGATACTCATTACCAAATACATACTTTCAAAAGATTGTCCATGTACAGAACATTTCAGAAGCTAAACCAGAAAACTGGTTGTTAGGAGAAGTCAATATAACACATATAGTTCTATATTTGGAAACATCAACTGGTCTATTTGCTTTTGAAAATCCTCTAAATGGAAATTTCCTTTTATCTGGTGATGCGAAACAATCAATTCAGTCTTTTGTTTAGGAAGACAAATTAGCACCTTTTAGGAAACTAATGTTTCATTCTACAAATGGATAATTATTAACATATTTTTGGAAGAAACCATATTTATGGTATTTTCATTCAGATATTTATTAAAGACTGGAGGTAAGTTTACTCAAATTTGTTCTTCAAATTTCTTGTGTTTCATAGCCTCTGCCAATTCACAGACTTTTGATAAAGCCCACAGGGAAAATTTTTCTTTTCTTTTTTCATTCTTTAAAGTGAACAGAAATAGAAATTTGTAAGCTAGTTCACTGCAGTCTATAATTTCAAAACAATAGGAAATTGAAAATAGTTCAAAGCTCAGGAACACAATTTTTCAGACTATAAAATACATTCATGCCACCATCTACCAGAGTTCACTTACTTTTCATAGCCTAAGATACTATTTCAACACATGGGCCTTGTATAGTAATTTTTCACTACTTTACAAATATCCTGGGATAGTAATGGGTAGTAATTCCACAAGTGTTTTGCAAAAAATAAATAATAAAAATGTCATTCATGTATGTAATAAAAATGAGAGAAAAAGTGATAGATCTTCAAAATTTAAATATAAGTTCATCAAACCAGCCTTTAAGACTCTTCCCAGGATGGTTCTAATCTGTCTTCCTGGCCTCAGCTTTCTCTACCAGTAACCTAAGCTCCCAGCAAAAGGCACCACCCAACATTACCTGGACATTCATGCTTTTCCATATTCCTGCCTTTATTCACCCAGAGTCTTTCACTAGAAATGTATTCTCCCTTTCAATTGCCACCCCAGACCCAAAAGAAGTTCAGTTCTTTGAGTGCAATTTTGAATACCCCTAATTGAACTGAGGGTTTCCTAACTGACTCAGTGGTAAAGAAATCTGCTTGCAATGCAGGCAGTTCAATCCCTGGGTTTGATTGCTGGATTGGGAAGATCCTCTGGAGAAGGACACAGCAACCCACTCCAGTATTCCTGCCTGGGAAATTCACGGATAGAGGAGCCTGCCGGGCTACAGTCCATTGGGTCGCAAAGAGTCAGATGCAACTTAGCGACTGAACAAGAACAACAGTTCAAATGCGCTCCCTTCAGAAGTGGTCTACCCATCCTGTGAATTTCCTTGGCTAGTCAGGCATCATTTCCATGTGAAAGTTTTATCCATTTTTTGTATTTAAGTGGTTTAGGTGGTCATTGCATCACTTTTCTAAACTCTGAATTTTTTAGAGTTCATTTCAGGATCTGTATCAAACTAAGTGTCCAACATGTGGTAAAAACTCACTACAGTAAGTCCCCTACATGCTACCCTTCAAGTTTTGAACTTTCAAAGACAGCAACATGTGTGGGCATATCCAATCATGTAAATTAGCTCACGTGTCTGGCATACAATGTCACAGGGGCGCGTCCTCTACAAGTAGTTGTACTTCTAAGTACTCTACTGTACAGAACTGTATAGAGTACACTATCAAGCCCAGGATGTCTGGAAGCAAGCATAAAAGCAGAGCTGATGAAACTTATACTGCTAAGAAATGCCAAGTGATAACGATGGAAACAAAAGTAAAAATAATTGAGAGAATGGAGTGAGGCAAAAAGATGGTAGACATTGCTCATTCTTATAACATGAATCATTCAACCATCAGCACAATTCTAAGGAACAAGGACAAGATCAAGGAACACATGAAGTCTGCTGTGCCAATAATGTTGACAATATCAAAGAAACGTGGAAAATCAAGGAGATGAAGAAACTTCTCAATGTGTGGATGCAGGATCAGCATCAGAGTTGAGTCTTGCTCAGATTCATGCTGATTCAAGAGAAAGCTAAAAGCCTCTGAAGATCTGAAGAAGAGACATGGAGAAGAATCAGATGGTGTATCCTTTAATGCCAGTTGTGGCAGGTTTTATGGGTTCAAGGCTAGAGTCAACCTTCACAATGTAAAAGTAAGTGGCAAGGTAATGAGTGCAGATATGGTAGATGCCGGGAATTTCCTGAACTGCTTCAAGAAATTATTGACAAAGGCATGTATTTACCTGAGCAGGTTTCTAGTACAGATGAGACAGGACTGCACTGGAAGAGGATGTCAGACTGAAGTTACATCAGTGAGGAGGAAAAGTTGATACCAGGCTATAAAACAGCAAAAGATAGGCTAACTCTGTTGTTTGGTGGCAATGCTTCTGGTGATATGAAACTGAAGCCTCTCTTAGTTTATCATTCAGAGAACCCAAGAGCCCTTAGAAACATAGCCAAGGGCTCTCTTCCTGTCGTGTGGAGCGTAACCCCAAAGCCTGAGTTGTTGTTTAGTCACTAAGTCGTGCCTAACTGTTTGTGACCCCATGGACTGCAGCCCGCCAGGCTCTTCTGTCCATGGGATTTCCCAGGCAAGAATACTGGAGTGGGTTGTCATTTCCTTCTCCAGGGGATCTTCCTGACCCAGGGATCAAATCCATGTCTCCTGCATTGGCAGGTGGATTCTTTACTGCTGAGCCACCGGGGAAGCCTCAAGCCCAGGTTACACAGGCCATTTTCCAGGACTGGTTTTCCACCACTTTATCCTGGGGATAGAGAAATATTACTTGGAGAAGGACATTCCATTCAACATTTTTTTGCTATTTGACAGTGCTCTGGGCCACCTCCATCCACAGATGACTTTCATCCCAATGTCAAAATAGTGCATCTGACACCGAATACTACGTCACTTATCCAACCTATGGAGCAGGGAATTATAGTGACTTTCAAAAAATATTATTTACGTCACACTTTTTGTCAGGCAGTAAAGGTGAGTAATGAGTCAAGAACAACCTTGTGACAATTTTGGAAAGACTAAAACATCTGCAAGGCCATAAAAGACATTGACTTTGTTTGGTGTGAGGTCACGGCTATCACCAAAGAACTTTTGCCTGAGTTTGTTCCCAATTTTCATGGAATTGAGAAGGTGGAAGAGGAGTCCAAAGAGGTCTTCAGCACCTTTGTGACCCTCAGCGAGAAGCTGGAGCTAGATCTGCCAGAGGACGACATCACTGAAGTCCTTGCTGTGAACATGAGGAGCTTACAAATGAAGACCTGATGGAATTGGAGGCCCGGAGAAAGGATGAAGAGAGACAAGAGAAAGAAGTAACTGGAGAACTGAAGAGATCCATGTTGCAGGAAATGACAAGGGGACTTTATTTGGGGAAGTGCTGTTAGATTTTGAGGCACAGAACCCAAACATAAAATGGTACAGGAAGGTTGCAGCAGCCATTCGGAATGAATCATGATATGGAGGAGGAAATGGCTACCCACTCCAGTATCCTTGCCTGGAAAATTCCACGGACAGAGGAGCCTGGCAGGCTACAGTCCGTGGGGGTCTCAAAAAGTCGGACACGACTGAATGACCAAACAACAACAACGAGGCACTTGGACACCGGGTCTGCTCTGGATGACCTGTTTTAAGAGGCATGCCAACAATCCAACAACCTCTAGATAAGTGTGTCAGGGCCATGGAAGGGTCAGGAAACCACAAAAAAAGATCAAATAAACTAGGGATGTTACACTGAAGGAAAGAAGATTTAGGGAGAAGGAAGAGCAGTCTTTAAATAACTGAAGAGCAGTGATGTGTAAGGAATTGGATTTATTCTACCTGTCTCCCGAGGGCAGAGGGGGCCCCGGCTAGTGGAACCTATAGGGAGGCAGGTAGGAGTTTCAGTTAAGAGAGAACTCCTAAATATTTGGGTCAGTCTGTAAATGGAATGAGTTATCCAGTGACTTCATGAGTCATTGAACTCAATGACCTCAAAGTCCCTTCAACTCTAAGATTTAAGGATTTATCATCTTTCAAATCTTGTCTAGTTCATGCAGAGAGATCACTACTAAACTGGTATAAACAGGCTGTCAGGGTTTTCAATGCATGTTTATCTGTATTTTGTTTTTAATTTTCATGTATTTACTTTTAGCTGTGCTGGGCCCTCACTACTGCGCACAGGCTACTCTCCAGTTGCAGGGTGTGGGCTGCTCACTGCGGTGGCTTCTCTTGTTGTAGAGCGTGGACTCGGCAGCTGTGGTGTGCGGGCTGAGTTGCCCCCGGGGCATGTGGGATCCTCCTGGACCAGGGATCAATCCCAGGCCCCTGCATTGGTAGGCAGATTCTTAACCATTGGACCACCAGGGAAGTCCTATATATATTATTTATTCATATTCTATGTATTTTATCTTCATAAAGTAAGGACTTTTCTGTATATACTGATTATAATCTGATTTTTTTCTCTGAACCCATACTGAATATTTTTCTGCATTATTACATGAGGTGCATGCTATACAACTATGCAACCAGCCCCCTATTCTGGGATGCTTACGTTGTATCCAATTTTTAAATGATTACGAATAATCATGTAATGAATCTTTCTATGTTCTCTTCAGCGAGAAGGAACTCATCTTTAAGGAGAAGAGGTCTCATGACTATATCAAGCAAACCAAGATTCAGGCCAAATAAAAGAGCTTACTCTTGTCCATGGAGAAGGAAATGGCAACCACTCCAGTATTCTTGCCTGGAAAATTCCATGGACAGAGGAGCCTGGTGGGCTACAGTCCATGGGGTCGCAGAGTCGGCCACGACTGCACACATCAGCTTGACATTTTAAAAGCATCTGATTTTCCTTAGCCTGGGAACATTTTGGGGTAGGAATTCTGGCTCTTAAATATTCTGTGCAGCAGGGAACACACCAATCATTTTGTATAATTTTATATTTTTCCATTTATAAAATTGTCCGCTTCATGTTAAAATTGCCTCAGGGTTCGAGTACAAACTACAAAACATTTAATTAAAATATATAAAGCAGAACACTAGAATGGAAGCAAAATCAATGTTAATGACAATATGAAAATACAATAGTGATTTTTGAGAACATCAGAGAAAACCCTAGGTTAGTTTTTAAAATACAGGATATGAAGTATTTCAAATTACAGTTTCAAGTAATAAGATAAAGTACCACACGTGACCACCTTAGATACAAACTGCATTATATTTAAATAATGCTGTTTACATTCCCTATTTATTTCACTTCACAATTCTGATATAAGAGCACTGGAAGCAACACACTTAAATCAAGAGGGTTTTTTGCCCCAAGATCAAAAAGCAGATGTGGGTAGGTATGAGCATATTTGAAAGGGTTTCCTTTGGCAAATAATGATCGCTTCTTTCAATTCAAGCCCTCTTATTTTTGTGCTGTTTGATTTTGTTAGATAAGTGCTTATGGAAAATATTTTATTTGCAAATAAAAACCTTTAGCATTTTTAATGTAGGCCTAAACCCAAAGCTGAGCCAAATCTATTTTTTTCCAATAATTTTTTAAAAGTGTTTAAGGCAGGCAACCCTCATGGAAATCTCTAGAGATGTTTAAGCAAGCCTGAAGATGAGCTATGATTCAAAGTGGTGGCTGATCTAGGAAGAATACAGCTCCCCATTATTGGAGAAGGCTTTCTCAAGGCTAAGCATTCACTGAAGGATGACCAAGAAAAAGAATCACAGGTAAAACAAAAAGACGCCTGGGATGGTTTTAAAGGGAACTGTCTCAAGGCTTTAAGGCAGCCTGACCTGAATCACAGAGTCACTTTTCTTGAGGTAACTTTTTTTTTTTTTTTAAGATATCTCATTGTTTGAGAATACCTGGCCCCAGAATAAGTCTTCAACAGTCCATCCCTGGCAGATAGGGGTGGTCCCTATGTTACCAAGAAAATCAGACTTTTAGTCCTTGGCCCCCAAGGTAAATTTTGTTGTAATTTCCCAAGTTAATAGAACTTGCAGATAACATTCTCTAGGGACCGGGCATCATGAGATCTGCCCAGCACCCTCCATGGAGTTCATCAAGCTGAGGATAAAGACATGTCACTGACCCTGTTCTCATTTCTTGCAGTCCAGTCATTACAGACTGTAGCCTGATCTGACAGCAGCTGAGAAGAGGGTGTTTGGGACACAGATTGTTTTGAACCTTAAAAGATTTGGAGAAAGGAAGAAGGAAGGGACAGAAATGTGAGGGAGAAGGGGAAAATGGGTGAGAGAGTGTAACTTCAGTGTGTGGTAAAGAATTAACCATACCCAAAGGGAGGTCTGGCTTTTCCCCTTGGGAGGTGACCACTGAACCCTTGAAATGTTGTGTATGATCAGACTGATGGCCACTGTCCAACAATGTGGCTCTCGGGGGGGGGAAGCTTTGGGTCATGTGGTACAAGTGAGACCCCCAGAGGGGCTAGATACTGAAGTCAGCAATGTGGGTGGCCATTCAGGTCTACATAACTGAGCTCTAACAAGAACTCTGGACATGAAGCCTTGGGTGAGCTTCGCTGGTTAGCGTGCTGCAGTCCATGGGGTCCCAAAGAGCCGGACACGACCAAGCGACTAAACAACAACAATACTTTTTCCCATTGTCTCACATTGTTCCTGGGAAAGTTGACATGTTCCACACTCCAGTTGGAAACTCTGGGTTCAGACCTCTTCTGGACTCTGCCCCATGCATCTCTTCCCTTGGTTCACTTCCATCTGTATTGTTTCACTGTGATACGTTATCACCCTGGTTTAACATGGACAATAGCTTTCAGTAAGTTCTGTGAGACTTTCTGGCAAATTATTGAAACTGAAGTTGGCCTTGGGTCCCCCTATACTTGCACTTGGAGTCAGCATGAGGGTCGTTTTGTGGTCAGCTCCCTAGCTCTGCACTTGGCAACCCTGCAGCTCCCTGACATTGTTCCTTATCATGTTCCACCTGTGACCTGTCATCCCCTCTTTGGCCCCCATCCCACCAGTCTATAATCCAGCATGTCCACTGCTATATAAGATTGCCCACCAAAATATTTCTCCTTAACCTTCCATTACGCCCCCTCCAGGAGGAACCAGCTGTCCCCGTCTCGCTGCTCCCCCACTGGTTTCCCTCCCACATGGATATACCGTCTTGGGATAATTTTGTGGGGAGGGGTGATTTTTAAAAATCTTTTTATTTTGTATTGGCATATAGAGGATGAGATGGTTGGATGGCATTGCCGACTCAATGGACATGAGTTTGGGTAAGCTCCGGGAGTTGGTGATGGACAGGGAGGCCTGGCGTGCTGCAGTCCATGGGGTCACAAAGAGTCGGACACGACTGAGTGACTGAACTGAACTGAACTGAACTGAATAGCTAATTAACAATGCTGTGACAGCTTCAGGTGGACCACAAAGGGACTCAGACACACACATACATGGATCCATTACCCCCTAAATTCCCCTTCTAGCCAGGCTATCATATAACATTGAGCAGAGTTCCCTCTGCAATACAGTAGGTTCATTTGGGTGATATACTGTCTATTCTCAGGCTGCTTCTCTTCCTTGATTGTCCTTTTCCCCTCATTCAAATCCTACCCAGATGAACATTCAAAAAGAGAGGGAGAAAAACTACGATGTCTTGGAAAGCTTGCTTGAAATCAAGGTCAATTATAAATTATACAATCAAGGTCAATTATATCTCTCCTTGGGTTCAGGAGAGAGAATATTCTACAGTAGAGAGATAATATTCTCTCTACAGTAGAAGGTAAGAAAATAGAAACAATACTGGGTATCACCAGAATCCAAGCCACAAAATTCTTCATCTATTTCTGAGTGACTGTAATTTGCCGATATTTGATTCTACTAAGGAGCCTCATTATCCCAGCGAAGAATGACATGATTAGTGCTCTGTGCTCACCACTGTCTTCCTCACACCCAGGCAGCAGTAGACTGTTTGGGGCTTAAACATTCAACCTGTTCCAGGTGGATGATATTTCTGATTCGAGGGTTCTCTGTGGATTTGACTGAAACATTATTTGTCCCACTCCCAATTTTCTGAATGTATTCTTTCTCTTTGTACAGATATAAGGAATAAAGTAAAAATACAGTTATACTGCATGGCTGGTGTCTTGGACAGTAAAGAATCTGCCTATACTGCGGGAGACCTGGGTTTGATCCCTGGGTCAGGAGGATCCCCTGGAAAAGGGAATGCCTGGAGGCCTGGCGTGCTGCGATTCATGGGGTCGCAGAGTCAGACACGACTGAGCAGCTGAACTGAACTGAACTGAACCCTCTCTAGTATTTTCTCCTGGAGAATCCCCTGGACAGAGGAGCCCAGCGGGCTACAGTCTGTGGGGTCACAAAGAGTTGGACACAACTCAGCAACTAACATACACAGTTTTAACCCAATAGCACCAAAACATAGAGACATACAAATGACCTAGAACCACCACCAGCTTTTGAGTTGCTGAAAAGACCGCTCTGGTATTTCTCTGGTGACCTGTATAAGACGCACAGCCGTTTCCCTAGGGCTCAGGTGGGGCTGGTGACATCAGAGATTGGTCATTTAAAGATCAGAGGAAACACACATCTCGCCTAAAGCTGCACGCTACTACAAGTTATCCATAATGGGTTAATTATGTGATTTATGTTATAAATATAATAGTAGAGTTACAAAATTGATAATCACTCAAAAATATCCTTTTGAAACAATTCCATGTCAGACTTGCATTCAATTCTGTAGTAAATGACCTTGTACCATTTCTGTACTTGTTTGTTCACAAACAAAGAATCTGTATGACATTTAAAAAAAAGAAAAAACCCTTTTCACCTCTCTGGGGAAATAAAGTTCTTAAAACGTCATGTCCTGACTTTAGTGGGATGTTTACAGATTTTTCCTGCTGCCCATTTATCTCAATATAGACGAGGGGGTGAGACATCTGAAAAGAGTGGGTTACTCGGCCTTGGACCTACTGAGAGTTCTGGTGGTAGCCCTGCCCCTGTGTTTAGGAAAACCCCAGTTCTTCAGCTTTGGGGGTGGGGGGAAGCTTTAACACAGCATACAGTTTTCCCACCTCTTTTCATTTCAGAGCGGCTCCAAAGTTCACATGTCCTTAGGCAACTGTCAGGTTTATCAGATAATGTATGAATAGCTGTCAGGTTTTTGCTAAGCTCACCACTGCCTCAAACACAGTTCAGCTGCTCCTTTCTCTCAAGGGGAGTCTTTCTAGCATCTTTCTTTCTTCCCCCATCGACATCAGTTGCCCTCTTCATCCCCCTGCACCTGCCTAGCCTCTTCCATACCTTTGACACCCAGATAATCTTTTCTCTTTGCCTCATCTCCCCAACCTAGCAGTCCTTCATAGCAAGCCCCAGTAACCTCCTTCATCAGGAAGGCCTCTCTGCGAAAACTCCTTCTAATTTTAATTTCTCACCTCTCTGACCTCCAAAGGAACTCATATATTCACACACTCATAAAGCGTTTAGTTGGAAGGGACTTGGGAGGCTTTTCAATTCAGCCTCCCTCTGAACGCAGAACTCAGTCTGTGTCTGGACTGGGAGGAAATCACGCTGCGGCTGGCCAGTGTGCCTCTCGTCGGCTGTCCTGTTAGGCGTTTTCCCTCACACTGAGCAACGGCTGCTCCCGTCTGCCTCCGTCTGTCCTCTGCAGCAAAATCACATTCAACAAAGTCACAACGCAGCCAGAGTTTTTATTTTAAAGTAAGCAGATGAGTTCAGTATGACTCTTGAAAATCTCAGTCATCACTCAGAAATAATAGTAAATCATTTCTGAATGATGGTGTACATAGTACATCATTGAGAAAATCCATCATGGCCCGTTCTTCCCTCCATTTTGGGGACAGATTTCAACTTCTTTGGCTGAACGGAGGCTGCAGTTGTTGACTTGCAATTAAAGGTCATATATATAAAACACTTAAAAAAAAAAGAATTACCATCACATTGATAAGAGAGACTGACAAGACACATGAGACCAGTCAAAATGATGCTAGTATACATTCCTCCAGGACACACCTATTCCCTGTCATATATGATGGGGTGTATATATATATATACATATGTGTGTGTGTGTGTGTGTGTGTGTGTGTAGAGAGAGAAGTGGAAGTGCTAGTCACTCAGTTATGTCCGACTCCCTATGACCCCATGGACTGTAGACCGTCAGGCTTCTCTGTCCATGGGATTCTCCAGGCAAGAGTACTGGAGTGGGTAGCCATTCCCTTCTCCAGGGGATCTTCCTGACCCAAGGGGGATTCAACCTAGGGTCTCCTGCATTGAAGGCAGATTTTTACCATCTGAGCCACCAGGGAAGCTCCATACATACAAACACACACACACATATATTTAATTTCTCTTTCATTTTTTTAACTTTTTGGCCATGCCATGCAGCATGAGGGATCCTATTTCCCTGACCAGGGATTGAATCCACACACTCTGCAGTGGAAGCTGGAGTGCCAGAGAAGTCCCCAGCTTCACATACTTAACGGTAAGCCTCCCCAATTATTTGTGTTGCTTTTGCCACTTCGATGATCCTCCCTGCCTCCCACTACTCCCCAGTGCCTTTGTTCTTTTACCAGACAGCTCTGATGTTGACATTGTGAACCTTCTGGGTTTTCTGAGAAAGAATATAGCTTCACGTTTAGAAATTTTCTGGTGAAAGTGGAACAACCAAAAAAGAGAAGACATTCCGGGAGGCAGAGAGAGAGGCAAAGTATTACACCTGGAGTTCAGGCAAGAGATCAGAAATGAAAACCTAAACATTTAGAACCATGCTTAGGAAGGTGACCATCTTGGCTTCCCAACGAGATTATATACGTTCCAGAGGCAGGACTGCTCCATATATTTCTCCGAAGCCTCACATCAGAGAACAGCTCAGCAAGAACTAAACATATATGTGCTTGATTACCAGTCAATCCAAGTTCTAGGGAGCCCAGAATAAAAACACAAGTAATTTAGAAAAGAGGGTGCTACTGTTGAGCGTGTTACATTCTTATGAACAAGAGAATCACTTTCATCTCCACTGGCCTCTAGACAGGGCTTCCCAGGTGGCGCTAGTGGTAAAGAACCTGCCTGCCAATGCAGGAGACATAAGAGTCACAGGTTTGATCCCTGGATAGGGAAGATACCTAGAGAAGGGCATGGCAACCCACCCCAGTATTCTCGCCTGGAGAATCCCATGGACGGAGGAGCCTGGTGGGCTACAGTCCAGAGAGTCACAGAGTTGGTCACAACTGAGGTGACTTAGCACGCACATACACACCTCTAGGCAGGCCTGCACACATACGTGCTCCCTGCACAGTCCTTGAAAGCAGGTCTGTGCAGAATCCCTCAGATGCAGGGAAGAGGACAGGTTGCGGGGGGGTGGGTGCTCTCCACTCTGCCTCCAGCAAAGCAGCCCTGTTTTTAATCTATTCACACAGAGCCTTCTGGTAAGAATTTCTTTGACAAAAGCATTTGCAAGAAGTAGCATCTGGAAGATGACAATGAGGAAGAAGGAGAATAAGAAGGAGGGGAGAAAGAAGGGAAGAAGGAGGGGGAGGAAGAGGAGGAGGTTATAACCATCACTCCAGCCGACAGGAGAAGACCAATGTGAAAGCCATCTGGGCAAAGAAATCTCAGGCTGGGGCTGTCCAAGTCCTCATTCTCAGGGTTAATAGATAAAGGATATTCAGTCCGCCTCTTGCTTCCACTATGCTCACTTCAGTTCAGTCTCTCAGTTGTGTCCGACTGTTTGCGACCCCATGGACTGCAGCATGCCAGGCCTCCCTGTCCATCACCAACTCCCAGAGTTTACTCAAACTCATGTCCATTGAGTTGGTGATGCCATCCAACCATCTCATTCTCTGTTGTCCCCTTCTCTTCCCACCTTCAATCTTTCTCAGCACAGGGGTCTTTTGAAATAAGTCAGTTCTCTGCTCAAGGTCCATCTAGTCAAGGCTATGGTTTTCCCAGTGGTCATGTATGGATGTGAGAGTTGGACTATAAACTGAGCGCCAGAGAATTGATGCTTTTGAACTGTGATGTTGGAGAAGACTCTTGAGAGTCCTTTGGACTGCAAGGAGATCCAACGAGTCCATCTTAAAGGAGATCAGTCCTGAGTGTTCATTGGTAGGACTCATGTTGAAGCTGAAACTCCAATACTTTGGCCACCTCATGCGAAGAGTTGACTCTTTGGAAAAGACCCTGATGCTGGGAAAGATTGAGGGCAGGAGGAGAAGGGGACGACAGAGGATGAGATGGCTGGATGGCATCACTGACTCGATGGACGTGGGTTTGGGTAGACTCTGGGAGTTGGTGATGGACAGGGAGGCCCGGCATGCTGCGGTTCATGGGGCTGCAAAGAGTCAGACATGACTGAGCAATGCAACTGAACTGAATATTTTGTTGAACTCATAACATGTACCATGGGGCACCACTGAAGAAGAGGTTATAGCTCTGGCAAGTATAGCTCTGGCAAGTCTATAGCTCTGGCAAGTCTCTATATATAGCTCTGGCAAGTCTAGATTTTGCACTTTGGAAAACTGAATACAATGCTTCTCTCTCCAGGGTTTGTCTCATGACAGAGAAGTCTTGATAATCTCTAGAATGTGTCTGATCTATGGCTCTGGTTCAGTGAAAAACCCAAACACTCCTTTGCAAGGGAGGATATACACATGGCAGTTGGGCTGAGTAGTGAGATGTGAAAATAGAAGTTTGAACTCTAATGAGTGGAGGCAGGACCTGGGAGCACACAGCTGGGGGTGGGTGGGGTGTGAGACCCATCCAGTGACAATTGGCAGGTAAAGCTGAAGGGGGTGGGTGTCAACTGGGGAGCCCTAAGCACCCACCCAAACAACCTGGACTTTGTTCTCTGGGTAAATCCAGCTCTGCATATAAACTCTGTGACCTCAAGGAAGCTACTGCAAAATGGGATGATAAGAAGAGGACCTACCTTCTAGGGCTGCTGTGAGAATTAAATTTGAGGAATGCAAAGCACTTAGTAAGTATACTGCTACCAGCAAAGTGAGAGGTATAATTAGGATATTGTTTGAGGGAATGGAAAGGAGCAATTAAATGTGAGCAACGTTGTTAAGATGGAATATGATGATGACTATCTGTGAAAGATATGGTAGCCTCAAGATAACAGTGAGAAATCCCTTCTTAATGACCTAGAGAAAGTGGTGTCATTAAAAGGAACAAAGCCAGAAGCGGGATAAGCCAACTTGGAGGACTCAAATTCATGAGCTTGTTTTGGGGTTTCTAGAATGTGCTGACAAGACATTCATACGTAGCTGTCCAGAAGATAAATGGCATTACAGGAATGAAACTAAAGATCAAGGCTAGGGCTGCCTACAGAGGCCACAGGTGTTTATGTGTCAGAATCGGTGTCTGAAGTTGTGACATTGATTGAGATCACCAAGAAGAGTGTGAAGGAAAAAATGACAGAAGATAGACATTTTGGGAAGTTGAGAAAAGTCTCCCCCCCTTATTAAAAAGCTTTTTTAATTGAAGTATAGTTAATTTACAACATTGTGTCAATTTCAAGTGTACAGCGAAGTGATTCAGTTACACATATACATATCTATTTTTTTCAGCTTCTTTTCCATTACAAGATATTGAGTATAGAGAAAAGTCCCTTTAATAACTAGTTTTTAATTGTAAAATGTTATCTTTCCAGTATAGTTTAAGAATGAGGAGGGAGAAAGGGAAAAGTCATGTGTCTCATGACTTTTAGGAACTTTTGAGCTATTATAGTAACACTTGCTCCCTGTAAATAATTCATAAATACAGGAAAGTGCAAGAGAAGGAATAGTAGTAGCCCCAAAGCCCACTATTAACATTTAAATACATTTACTTCCAGATAACTTTATTTCTGTCTCAATGAGAATTGTACTATTTTAAAAGTTTTATATCCTAGTTTTCTTTGTGTAGAAATTGTCTGATCCCCCCAAGAGAACTTTCTCCTGTCACTAAAGATTTTAAGGAAGTATCATAGTGAATGGCTGTATAGACCTTTTACACACACTTCTGAAAATGGAGAAGTCAAACATGTCATCAAGTGGGGCATAAATATTTCTATCTGAATTTGAGAGGGAAGAGGAGTAGCCAGGGCTTCCTGAGACATGACACCTCCCATCTCTATGTCAAGACTTCTAGCATCTCACTCTAAGGAAGCAACCACCCCATGAAACATTTAAGCTGGAATGAACAAGAACAGCTGCTAAAAAACCAAGGGTATTATTCACACTCAGTCATTGCCAATTAGAATTTTCTTTCTAGAAACAAGTATAATCCACCAGTGTTTGAACACCACCTCTGAAGAAAGGCATTCTTTGGCTCTTCAGCCAGTAGACTCTACCATCTTCCACATTAGTAGTAAAGACTTGATCTCAATAGGTGACTTCAGCCTGACCAAGAGCATGAGATTATCTCTCACACAATTAATAGCAATACTAGATGGAAAAAAAGTGCTTATTACCTTTTTATCAGAATCTCACAAGTTAAACAGACGATTCAGGAGAAAGGAATTTGTAAATTGTTCCCCTAAGCTCATAAATCTGAGTTATCTGCAAAGGTGTAATACATCAACTTCTCCTGTTAAGTCTCTTTATCAAAACAATTCTACTTTGTTTACTCACCAGAAAACAGAAGAAGGTGAAATTAAAACTTTGTTGGCTTGTGATAATAAAACATATAGGCCGAATGATGGGAAGATCCATAAATTCCCCTTGAACCCTGCCTCATCTGCTCAGGGGCAAGATAAATCTCTTAGCTAGCACATGTGATGGGTTCCCAAGTTATTTATGTTCAGTAGATGCTGCGGAATTGCTCAGATAATCCAAAAGACAGGTTTATCAAAAGAAGGAGAGAAAAAAATTATTTCCAAAATGAATTTAGAATCTAAGTAAAATGATCTCTCTCCATTTTCTTTTATGTTTTTCAGGATTCATGTAGTTTGTATAGACAAGAGGCAGACTCTTGCAGAGAATGGAATATACCGGCCTTTTGACTGAAGCATCAAGTTGGCTTATAATCAAGGTATTTTTTAGATAATAACGTATTCGCTATTGAAATTCCAATTAAAACACAAGATTTCAGAATGACATATAAAGCAAAAGAAAATTGAAAACTTCAGCAAAAAGCTTTATTTCAAAGGAGATTAATATCTCATGTTCCTGCTTTTTTGCCATGAGAAGAACACCCTTTGTTTAGCTGTTGGTCTAGGGAGAATGACAGGCTCTTGGAGCTGACCTGAGCCCAACCTGTAGTGTGAGGCAACTCTAAGCAATCCACAGGTGTGGAGTGAGAAATGAATGCTTATTGCTTTATGCTATTGAAATTTTATGGTTGTTTGTTACACAGTGTTATTGCAGCAATGGCTGACTGATACAACACATATTTAAACAGTACTATAAAGTGCCATATGTTCATTCGGTATTTTAATCCTCACAACAACCCTATAAGGTAAGTACTAGTATCATCACTATTTATGGTTAGGAAGCTGAGGCATAGAAGTTAATGAATTTACCTGATGCTCCATAGCAAACAAGGGGTGGCAGATTAGAACGCAAGCCACCCAGCCCAGAGTCTGAGAGTGCAACAGCTGCCTCTTATCACAAACTGCTGATGCTTCCATCCACCACCTTTGAAAAGTTTTTCACTCACCTGAAGCTAATTATAAGAAAATTCATCATTGATTCAAATATCTAAATATATTAAACATTTTCTAAGTCTAATATTTTTGTAAAATGTGAGTTGAATGGGGCTTTTCCTTCCATTTAGTTTTGTATACCTTTGGATGAATCACTTACTGCTCAAATGAGACAGAGTTCAGATAGAGAAAATCTTGTTCCCATAAGTAAGAAAGAATCTGTTACAGCAATGTCACTCAATTTCTTGAATTCCATTTGAGTTGCATGCCCAAAACAGAATAATTTATTTTACTATATCTTTATTTTTTGGCCACATTGCATGCATGCAGGATCCTAGCTTCCCAGCAAGGGATCGGACCCATACCCCTGCATTGGAAGTACAGAATCTTAACCACTGGACTGACAGGGAAGCACCTACGTAGTAATTTGTAACACAATATTGTTTTAATGTTTTTACATACTGTGTATCTTCTACTTATCTTTCTACATCCAAGTCATCCTCTTCAACCCCAACTTGTGTCTGGAGGCTGACCTGTCCAGACTACATCAACATGCTTTCTTGCCCTCTTGTTTCCAGTTGGGTTTGGCCAGTGAAGATCTTTTGGCAGGAGATGATGGGAAGAGAAGGCGATCTATTCTCCTGGCTCCTTCCCTGTTAAGTTCTCTCTCCCTTCAGGGTGACCCTTGTGACTATTTCCTTGTGAGTTCTGGGCAACTCTCCATCCTCTTATCCCTTCAGGTCCAAAGACAGTAACAACTTTCCTGTTACTATCCCTAGGGCACTGTACTATTTGGGGGGGGGGGGGGTTTCTCTATATCCTACTCATACTTGTCAATAGCCCATTTAGTAAATCTTCCTGGAATTATTCTCCTAATGTGCATATACCATATATTCCTTGCCATGTGACCATGGGTGGTTGCCATGGCTCATCCAAAGTATTAGCAGACAACACAGTTATGTTCTTCTATAAGTTTTTTTGAAAGAAAAGAATTATATACCACTTAACCAGCAAAAGGACTTGTTAGACCTGAACTGTCCAGTACAGTAGTCACTAGTCACATCTGGTGAAATTTAAATTAATTAAAATTGGTATTTAAAATTTAATTCCTCAGTTACATAAACCAGATTTCAAGTGCTCAAAATTTAAATATGGTTGATTGCTACAGCATCAGAGAGTGCTTCTATCATTGAAGAAGGCAATATGCTAGACAATTGTGAAATGGTGATTATAAAACTAAAAATATATATTGGGACACTTACAGTTTCTAGAAAAACTCATTTACAAGATGAAAAATTATTTTTCTTATATTTGTTGACCTATAAAATCATTCAACTCAAAAAACATTTTTATAATAAAAATTTTCTGAAGATTAATAAATAATAATGTATATCAACATAGATCAAGAAATTTTGGGAATAGAACCTGGTATCAAATTGGACAAGACTTGGAGAGTCTTTGCAGGAGCTAACTAAGGTTTACATGTGGAAGTGATGTAAACGTTAGTGGCCTGAGGGCAGACTGTAGTGGGCTTGTCTGCAACTAGAGCCAATGATAACTCATCTCATCCCTGTATGCCTGTTTCACTTCTCTGACCAAGAAGGCAGGTCTGTCTCCCCACACCTTGGATCTGCACTGGACTTGTGATTCACTTTGACAAGTTGAATGCAGCAGAAATGATAGTTTGGGATTTCTGAACCCAGGCCTTCAAAGTTTGTATAGCTTCTGTTTTCTATTACAGGGGGAACCAGAGGACATTTAAGGAATCCTTGTAAAGAGAGGCCATGTGGAGAAATAGAGGCTTTGGAGTAGAAGAGTCCATGAGGAGAGAGGAAGGAAATGAGAGAGACAGAGAGAGCCAGAGAGTGAGACCCAGCCAGACCCCAGTCATTTCAAGCAACCAGTTAAGAAACCAAACATGTGAGGAGGGCTATCACAGATTCTGCAACCAACACCACATGATGCAGAAGTGAACTTTCCCTTCTGAGTGCTATCTGAATTCCTGAACAACAGAATTGTGAGGATTAAATAGTTGTGTGTGTGTGTGTGTGTGTGCATGTTCAGTAATGTCTGACTCTTTGCAAACACATGGATTGTGGTTCAGCCATCAGGCTCCTCTGTCCATGGAATTTTCTAAGGAAGAATACTGGAGTAGGCTGCCATTTCCTTCTCCAGGGCATTTTCCCAATGCAGGGATCGAAACTGCATCTCCTGTGTCTACTGCATTGGCAGGTGGATTCTTTACCGTGGCACCACCTGTAAGCCTATTAAATAGTTATTTTAAGTCAATTAGTATTGGGAAGGTTTGTTATGCAGGACCACCCAGTTTCTTTTTTTTTTGCATTTATTTGACATGCACTTGAATATTACTTCCCATGTGTTACAGACTGATGTTTGCATCCATTCCCTCAATTCATATGTTGAAGCCTTAACCCCTCAGTGTGACCATATTTGAAGCTAGGACCTCTAAGGAAGTAATTAAAGTTAAATGAGGTCATGTGGGTGGGCTGTTATCCAATAGAATTAGTATTCTTTTAAGAAGAGACACCACATGAGCACAGAAGAAAAGCTATGTGAGGGTGTTGGGAGGAGGTGGCCTGGAAGAGAGGTCTCACGAGGAAGCAAACCCAGCTGGCACCTTGATCTTGGATACCCCAGCCTTTAGTACTTCAAGAAATAAACTTCTGTTGTTTAAGCCTAAGTCTATGGTTTTGTTGTGGCAGCCTAAGCAGACTAAGATACCACACTTGCCACCTTGTTTGTTTTATCAGGAAAGCTCTGCATGCTGTCTTTGATGGGTGAGTGTTAGTTATGTCCATGTGAAAGGGTTAACAAAAGAGGGAATAGGCTGTTGCTGGCCACCCTTCAGATCTAACCCATGTCAAAGCAACAGCTCTTCTCTGCACACACCTGTCAGAAGTCGGAAGTACAAAGTAGAGGTCTACCAAACCCATTCCAGGTGACTTTCATTCAACTCTTGGTAATAATATTGAGGTAAATATTAAAATATCCAGGACAAATGCTAAACTGGATGGGATGTTGAGGCCATCATCCAATATTCTGCCAAACTAAAAGCCTTCAGTCTCTCAGTTTTTAGTAAATATACCTTGATACTATATCAAGACTTTAACCAATTGATGGTTAGTTACACCTGTTATACTCTCTTTAGGGGCGTCTCATTTGTGGAGCTGGATCTGAACCAAACCTGGTAAAAACAAATCTCATGAAACTGGAGACTGAAATGATTTTTTCTTTGCCCACAAACAAAGGCCTATTTTATGCCAATTTCAATATTCTAGGCTGACTCGAAGGACCTTAAAAAGGCATGACAGATGGCTGTAAAGACAGACAGTTGAGAATGATTACATATGGACTGTTTAGGAATTTCATTTCCTGGA
The DNA here is from genome assembly GCF_019320065.1 of Cervus canadensis. Lineage (NCBI taxonomy): Eukaryota > Metazoa > Chordata > Mammalia > Artiodactyla > Cervidae > Cervus > Cervus canadensis. The sequence continues at coordinate 31,815,059 of NC_057405.1, read as the reverse complement.
TGAAAATTACTAAGTTTATGATTACACACTTGACAGTATTAAAATATCAACATTTGAGTGGAAAGACCTAATCCTTATTAAATAAAGATGACTGTCTAAAGTTCAGGTTATTACATTGTAGATTGCGCTTTGAGAATATTTTGTCATATACCTAAGTAGATGCTCTACTTTAAAGAGTGCAATTTACTCTTCAGGGAATTAACAGCAAAGAGAAAGTATTCAATCCCTAGAAATTGTAGAGTTTACAAAAAGTGAATAAAATGGTTGTTGTTAAGTGCATTATCTATAGAAGAGCAATGTGAATCACATAAATAAGTGGAATGAATGATGAGTGTCAATGAGGAGGAAATTTGTGCTTATGTTAAAAAAAATTTCTGTTATCATCTTAAAAAATTTTATGCAAGTAAACATGGACATTTTTATCTCTTCTTCCTTAAAATCATGCAAAATACGCAACTGAGACACAGGTCAAGACACAGGTTAACAACATGAATCACCAAGCTCATTCTCACTGTGAATTGTCAACAGGCAGACAGAACACATTTCTTAGCTGATTGTAAATTCCCGGCATGCTTTTCATAGTTCAATATTCTAATTCCATGATAAACAGATAAAAACTTTTGATGAAAAAAATCATTTCATAAATCTGTCACCTGCATGAAATGAGGCATCTAGACCCTAGATATTTCTTACTGATGATGATTTTTTTTTCCTGTGCTATTTTTTTATATGTTAAGTAGTGAGAGGCTTTTCTACCCTGAAAGAATGCAACGTGGCTGGATTCAAGAAGAAGGAAGACAAGAAGTGTGTTCTTGTTGGGTGAAGTGAGAGAAAGAGGGTAGTGAGCAGAGGAGATGGGTGTCTGTGGGCGGATGGGATTAGGACGCGGTTCACACAGTGGTGAGGGTCTGGAGCCTTTAAAGCTCCACACAGTAGGGCTCTTAGGGCCATTGCCATGTACACTATAATCACATATGCTTATATGACGAGCACTGCCTTTCATTGTTGTACATTTGGTAATCAAGCCCTTTTTAATTGGTTTATCCATAATGGATTTACATGCATTGTTATAGCCTGAAGTGTTGATGTACTCATTTCTGCCCAGGAAGCCAAGAGTATTTCATGTGATTCTTATTTTTGTGACTTTCAGTAGGATAAGAATTCAAATTTACGCATTTTACATCATCTGTCTGTGCTTTCCCTATGTGCTTAAACGCTTACATATTTTTTGAATCCAGGCAGAACTCACCTGATTTAATGATGCCAATCTGTTATTTTCAAGAATTTGATTTCAAAAATCCCCCTTTCCCTATGAATATCATGTGTCTGTGGCTTTAATTTAAGAATAGTTTCAGAAATTTTATAATTTTATGAGAGACAATTTAAACAGGCTTACTGAGTTTTTTTTCTTATTCTGTAACAAAGCTTCATAATAAAGATCATTATTTTGCAGATTAATATTTTGGGCAAATTCTAAAATGCATTTCTAGTGATGATTTCCACACTTCGTCACGAGTAGAAAGCAATCTGCTTCTGTTTTTCTGGAACTAGAAGTGGATAGTACAGTGATAAAACTTCTTATTCAAAACACCATTACGGCTCCATATTAAAAACACTTTTGCTTAAATAATTAACATTTTTTGCTTATCCATAAAGAAGCCACATGAGAAAGGGAAAAAAAAGTTTTCCCAGATGGTTCTTTTTTTCGTTAATATTACTAACCCAGACATCAAACACAAACAATAAGGTGTTGAAATGTATAATATGAGCCAAAATATCAAAGCCTTGAATGTTTAAAGGACTTTGCAGTTTTAAGAGGACAGCTGGGTATGCATGGGAAGTCAGCTTGGCTACGCCTCTCACCTCTCTTATGTTTCCCTCTTCTCTACAGTCATTATGTGAACAGCTTCCTTCTTGTGAAAATGGAGGAAGATCACTGTTCAACCATTACCGAACTTGGGAAAGACACAGACATGTTTATCTGTTGTAAAGGAAAAAACAAAACCCAACCTAGAGTCAGTTATTTTTGTTTGCCTGGTATCCATTTATTTTTTTTTTTCCTAGTAAAATAACCCATATGTGGGGGGAGAACCACCACTTTTCCAGTCTTATCCAAGTGACAGTAGTAACTTCAGGGCTAAGCTGTGATCCAGGTTGGCTGATCAGAGATTCAAACTTCTCAGCCACTGTGATTGGTTCAGGAAGGGCACATGCTCCAAATTGGGCCAATGAAATAAATCTGGGGACTTTTATAGACTAGTTAGGAAAAGAAAAAAGTTATCTTGACCAGGAACTGCCAGAATTACCACATGGCGATAACATCCAAAAGGAAACGATCTGAGATATGGCAGAGGGAGATGGGGAGATGGAGAAGGGGGAAAGAAGAAGGGAAAGGGGATAAAGACCTGGTTTGGCATATTTTAATCACATGAACCAAGAATTCATTCATTGCTTAAGTCAGTATGAGTTTCTCTGTCACTTGCACCTGAATGAGTTCTAACACAAAATCTATCCAGCTACAATCATGTTCAAATGGGGCAGTTTATAGTGAGCTATCACCTCACATAAATCAGAATGGTCATCATCAAAAAGTCTACAAATAACAAATGCTGGAGAGGGTGTGGAGGAAAGGGAATCCTTATACTGTTGGTGGGAATGCAATTTGGTGAAGCCACTATGGAAAACAGTATGGAGGCTTCTTAAACAACTAAAATTATAGTTACCATAAGATCCAGCAATCCCATCCTGGGCATGTGTCTGGAGAAAACCACAATTCTAAAAGATATGCGCACCCCAATGCACACAGCAGCACCATTCGCAGCAGCCAAGACATAGAAGCAACCTAAATGTCCATCAGCAGAGGAATGGAAAAAGATGGAGCACACTTTTACATTGGAATATTACTCAGCCATAAAAAGAATAAAATAACACCATTTGCAGCAACATAGATGGACCTAGAGATTATCATACTAAGTCAAGTAAGCAAAGACAAATATCACATGATACTGCTTATATGCAGATTTAAAAAGTGATAAAAAGGAAGTTGTATGCAAAACTGACGTAGATCCACAGATAGAGAAAACAAATTATGGTTACCAAAGGGGAAAGGAGAGGAGGGATAAATTAAGAGTTTGGGATGAACATACACACTCTACTATACATAAAAAAGATAAACAACAAGGACCTACTATATAGCACAGGGATCTCTGCTCAAGATTCTGTAATAACCTAAATGGGAAAAGAATTTGGACAAGAATAGATATATGTATATGTGTAACTGAATCACTTTGCTGTATATACCTGGAACTAACACATTACAAATCAACAGAATGTCAACTTTTAAAAAATGGAGCAATTTATCAGATGTGAAGACCTTCTATGTGCCAGACACTGTGCTGGTCCCCAGGGACACTCAAGGATCAATAAGGTAGGGCTTCGCTGTACAAGGATGCTGCCCCAAAACACTCGAACTTTTTCCCAACCTCCCAGTGACCGTTATGAAATCTCTGTCTTTTTCCAAGCAAGATGTCTTTTTATAAAGATTTTTGCAAGTAAGGGGAAAAAGCTAGGGGAGAGACTCCTGATTGTGTGTGTCACTATAAGGTAAACATATTTCTTAACTCCTAGAGAAATAGCTAGTGCTTAAAAACATTTTTTTTTGGACTTGAAGAAGGGTCATTATTATCTAAATGATAGCCTTAGGCAGCAGTCCTTGAAGAGGATCGAAGACAGTTAATAGAACTACCCAGTTGAAGTTTTAGTTACATATTCATTCTAATGAGTTATCAGATGATCAGTAAAATACTAAATTACACTGCTAGGTACTCAACTACACATATTATATATATATACATATATATTATTTTTTTGTGGAGGGACAAATATTTTAGATTGCTCCTAACTTATACATGAAGAGTTTTATCTGCTTATGATTTCTCTTCACTATTTCAGTAAGATCCCTATGTCTACCAAATATACACATACCTCGTATCAGTGGAAAAGGATGATGATCATCATACTCTAAGATAAATTTTACATTTTAAAGACTCATGACTCAAACATTTTACTTTATTTTATTTAATTTGGCTCAAACATTTTAAAAGAGCATGTTATCCATTCTTTTTATTGGAGGAAATAGAGCAGCAGAGATGGCCAGTCATGAATAGTCCTCAATGGGCTCAATGAAGTCATGTACACAGAAGTATTCATAATTCAGTGAGGTGAGGAAATAACATCATTTAGAGACTAATAATGAGTGGATTGTCTCACTGCTCCAAGTCAGAGGTTGTCAAGACCTGTGTCCAGCTGTAAGATGACACCTGAACACGGGACATCCCCTTCCACCCTCTGCTACGAAGCTGGGCGGACAGGGCGGCCCACTGGGGGCACTCTCACCGTCTCTCTTCTGTGCAGGGCTCCCTGGGGAGCAGCGAGCCATGCTTCTTCCTCCAGAGATTCAGCCTCGGGTGTCCCACCAGCGACACAAGCTGGACATCAAGGCCTTTAGGGATCAGCTCTGCCAGATCACACCCTCAACCCATTTCCTCCCAGGACACACCCACAGTGCTGGGGTTACTGGTGCAAAGAGGTTCTAGGATAGGCTGTGCCCTGAATTCAGCATTAGTGTTCTGCGCAGCTGATTAAAGCCTTGGCATGGAACCAGGGTCACAACTGCAAACTCTCCAGGCTTACGGCAGACTGTATCTCAGGACTTCATGGCTCTTGCTGGCCATCTGGCCTCTACTAGGGCTTTTGAGTCCCATCAGGCCACCTTGACCACTCTGACCCTGAGAGTGGAGGAGTCAGTTGGATGCTGACAGGCTATGAGAACCCCATCGACCTACAGAGCCAGAGCCTGGGGCCCGACCCCACAAGCACCCAGCTATCTCTTCCCTCAGCACCTGGATGCTATTTACTTTACATTTATATCACACAAGGGACTATCTGGGAATTTTTTCTCCCCCAAAATGAAACCAGTTTCCAAAGGCAAGCTGACATTTTCATCATTAGAAACAGAGAATTACCAATGATTTTTAAGTAAACTGTTTCCACTTTAAAAGCAAACAGGACTTCCTTAGTGGTACAGTGGATGGGAGTCTGCCTGCCAATGCAGGGGACATGGGTTTGATCCCTCCTGATCAGGGAAGATTTCACATGCCACAGAGCAACTAAGCGTGTGCACCACAACTCCTAAGCCCACATTCTGGAACCTGTGAGCCACAACTACGGAGCCCGTGTGCTGCAACTACTGAAGCCCATGTGCCCTGGGGCCTGGGTTCTGCAGCAAGAGGAGCCACTGAAATGAGGAGCCCATGCTTCGCAACCAAGAGTAGCCCCAACTTGCCACAACTAGAGAAAAGCCCAAGTGCAACAATGAAGATCCAGAGAAACCAAAAATAATTTAAAAAATCAAATTGTATACCCCATGTATTATACATTTTAAAAGGAATCAGGCAGAGTCAAATACCTTTAATATTGAAACTATGATGAACACAGGTCTTGAATAATTAAGAAGCACTCTCAACACTTCCTGAGATCATTCTAGAAGCACAGAAATCCCAATTAGCAGAGCATCTCAATGAATAGCCGTCTGTGGGGTTGCATAGGGTTGGACATGACTGAAGCGACTTAGCAGCAGCAGCAGCTCAATAAATAGAAGCTTAACCATAAGATCATTTGTTCTACTTACCATGTATTCTCATGCAATCAAAGGATTTAAGAATTTTATAAAGTCTTCATCACGTTAGCCCTAGGGGAACCTTAATATTAAGTTGAAAAGAACACCATTGTCATGACCACCACAGCATACATCTGACACTCCCCCCCACTATCAATGTTTTCCCAGATAATGTCTGAACTCCCTGTCTCCATCACTGTGAGTACTGGGAGGGCAATAACGTAAAAAAGAACAACTTGGGGAATGCACAAGCGTGAAACTGAGATTTATGAGCTAAGTTCAGGAAGAGTGCTTTTGGCTGGAGCTGTGGTTTCTAGTTGGGCTTTGTTTAGGCAACTCAGGTTCTCTGACCTGCCCATTGGCAGAAGGGAGTGAGCATCACCTGGACGCACTGTGATCTTCTCAGACATCTCTGTGGCTATGTGCTAGGTTTCTCACTGATCATCTTCTGACATGGCACCTTCTTTTTTAGTGATAGATACATATATTAGGGGCTTCCCTGATAGCTCAGCTGGTAAAGAATCTGCCTGCATATATTAGCGTCACCTACTAGGGTCTTTTCTTTTTTTTATCAACTTCGGGTCTGTTTTTTATTTTTATTTTTTAAGATGATCTTGACTATGTTTCTTCTTGTATAGAAGGATCTCTAATAACGAGTTAAGACATAACAGATTTTGGAGTCAGACTAATGGACTCCAAACCCTGCTCTGCTGCTTACTTGCTCTATGACCCTGGGTAAGTTAAATAACCTCTCCATCTGTTTGTGTCTTCTTTGATTTCTTTCATCAGCATCTTAGAGTTTTCAGAGTACAGGTTTCTTGTTTCCTTAATAGGTTTATTTCTTGGTATTTTATTCTTTTTGATGCAATCATAAATCGCATTGCTTCTTGAACTTTCTCCTTCTGATCTTTCATTGTTAGTGTATAAAAAATGCAACAGTTTTCTGTGTATTTATTTTGTAGCCTGCAATGTTATCAAATGTTATAAAAAATATACATATATATAATGGAATCACTTCATTGATGAGCTCTAGTATGTCTCTGGTAAATAACCTCTCATGCCTTAGTTTTCTCATCAGTAAAATGAAGTCAATAATAAAATGTCCTTCATAAGCTTGCTTTGAGGATTTAAACGAATAAATACAGGTGCTGGCAAACTTCTTTTGTGAAGAGTCAGTTGATAAAGAGGTTAGATTTCACAGGACATATAGTCTCTGTTGTAACTACTCAAACATGCCACTGAAGAGTGAATGCAGCTACAGGCAATATGTGTATGATTTGGTGTGGCTGTGTTCCAATAAAACTTTATTTCTAACAATAGACAATGGGCTGAATTTGGCTTGCAGGACATAGTTTTCCAGATGCTGGGATACTGGTGCACCAATACTTAGGCCCCTTGTAAGAACTCAATAAATATTAGATTTTTATCATGACGATCATCATATATACTGTCACTGAATCCACAAATGACTATAAACCTATTGTATGCTAATTTTACAGTGTAGCTGTCAGAGTGTTGCATGGGCTTCACTGTGTAATCTAAGCATTTCCTAAACTAAGGGTCTCAAATCTTCCACTAGAGTCCTTCTATTGGAGGATGACAGTGAACTCCTCTCTTTCCTGGTTCTGTTAGTGGCAATAGCTCTAAAAGCAAAACATGTCTAACAAGTGTCATATTTAATCTTTTTTTTTAATCTTAAAAATTCACATGACTTGTATTTTACTTCATAGTATATTTATGTTTCTTTCAATACAAAAAATGGTGATTTAAATCATTCACCATTTGGTAAAGCTGAACATGCTTGCCAATCCTCTGCTGGTTTTTCATGACATGTATACCAGTTTCAAATCAGGAAAGGAGTACATCAAGGCTGTATATTGTCACCCTGCTTATTTAACTTATATGCAGAGTACATCATGAGAAATGCCAGGCTGGATGAAGCACAAGCTGGAACCAAGATTGCCGGGAGAAATATCAATAACCTCAGATATGCAGATGACACCACTTTTATGGCAGAAAGCAAAGAAGAACTAAAGAGCCTCTTGATGAAAGTGAAAGAGGAAAGTTGAAAAGTTGGCTTAGAATTCAACATTCAGAAAACTTAGATCATGGCATCCGGTCCTATCACTTCATGGGAAATAGATGGAGAAACAATGGAAACAGTGACAAACTTTATATTTGGGGGCTCCAAAATCACTGCAGATGGTGACTGCAGCCATGAAATTAAAAGACATTTGCTCCTTGGAAGGAAAGTTATGACCAACCTAGACAGCATACTAAAAAGCAGAGACATTACTTTGCCAACAAAGGTCCGTCTAGTCAAAGCTATGGTTTTTCCAGTGGTCATGTATGGATGTGAGAGTTAGACTATACAGAAAGCTGAGTGCCGAAGAATTGATGCTTTTGAACTGTGGTGTTGGAGAAGGCTCTTGAGAGTCCCTTGGACTGCAAGGAGAACAAACCAGTCCATCCTAAAGGAAATCAGTCCTGAATGAACATTGGAAGGACTGATGGTGAAGCTGAAACTCCAATACTTTGGCCAGCTGATATGAAGAACTGACTCATCTGAAAAGACCCTGATGCTGGGAGGGATTGGGGGCAGGAGGAGAAGGGGATGACAGAGGATGAGATGGTTGGATGGTATCACTGACTCAAAGGACATGAGTTTGAGTAAGCTCCAGGAGTTGGTGATGGACAGAGAAGCCTGGCTTACTGCAGTCCATGGGGTCACAAAGAGTCAGACATGACTGAGTGACTGAACTGAACTGATACCAGTTTCAGAAACACGGCCTATGAAAACAGAAATTTAAATTTTGACATAGATAATCAATCTCCTTAGTGATGAAGACTCTTAGCTTTCTGTATGGCTATTACATCTTTCTCAAACACAGAGAGGAAATAAAGTGAGGAAACATGGACATTAAGGAGTCCACTGACAAATGTAGGGAACACCAGACCTTGCCTCCAACATGGAAGGTGACAAAGTGCATTTCTTGGCCCCTGCAGCTCTGACCTCACAGCTCAGGAACGCTGATGACACCCAGGAAATTGACATGTGCCCATCAGGCCATGACTGATAGAAACTGGCTCAAGCTGATCTAAGAAAGTCCTGAAAAGTAAAACAACAGACAGAAAAATTTGTGTGTAAGAGAGATCATTGTTAAGTTGAGCCATATTAAATTTTCAAGATTTGGCCATTTTGAAGTATAAAAACTGTGGCTAGGAAGTCCTAGCCACAGCATTCAGAGAAGAAAGAGAAATAAAAGGAATCCAAACTGGAAAAGAAGCAAAACTGTCACTGTTTGTAGATGACATGATACTATACATAGAGAAGTCTTAGAGATGCTACCAGAAAAAACTACTAGATCTACTACTAGAGCTCATCACTGAATTTGGTAAATTTGCAGGATGGAGAATTAATACACAGAAATCTTTTAAACTTCTCTACACTAACAACAAAAGATCAGAATGAGATATTAAGGAAACAATCCTATTAACCATCACATCAAAAAGAATAAAATATCTAGGAATAAACCTACGTAAGGAGGCAAAATACTTGTATCCAAAAACTGTAAGACATTGATGAAAGAAACCTAAGACAACACAGACAGAAAGATATACTGTAATCTTGGATTGGAAGAATCAAAACTGTTAAAATGACTATACTACTCAAGGCGATCTACATATTCAACGCAATCCCTACCAAATTACCAATCACATTTTTCACAGAACTATAACAATTTTTTTAAAATTTGTATGGAAACACAAAAGGCCCTGAATAGCCAAAACAATCTTGAGAAAGAAAAACAAGAGTGGGAAGAATCAGACTCCCTGACTCCAGACTATATTACAAAGTTACTGTAATTGAAACAGTATGGTACTGTCACAAAAACAGATGTACAGATGAATAGAACAAGATAGAAAGCCCAGAACTAAATCTGCATACCTATCATCAATTAATCTATGACAAAGAATATACAATGCAGAAAAGATAATCTTTTCAACAAGTAGTGCAGGGAAAACTGGAAAGCTATATGTAACACAATGAAAATAAAATATTCTTTAAAATCATACACAAAAATAAACTCAAAATGGATTAAATTCATAAATGTAAGAACAGAAACTATAAAAACTCCTGAGGAAAACACAGGCAGAAGTCTCTTTGACAAAAATTCCAACAATATCGTTTTGGAGTTGTCTTCCAGAGTAATAGAAATACAAACAAAATAAACAAATGGAACCTAATTAAACTTCAAAGATTTTGTAAAGCAAAGAAAACCATAAACAAAACAAAAAGCAACCTACAAACTAGGAGAAAATATTTGCAAATTTTAACTAACAAGGGATTAATTTCCAAAATGTACAAACAGCTAATGTAGCTCTCTCTGTATATATAAAACTAACCCAATCCAAAAATTGGCAGAAGATCTAAATATACATTTCTTCAAAGAAGACATGCAGATGGCTAAGAGTTACATGAAAAGATACTCTACATTGCTAATTATTAGAGAAATGCAAATCAAAACTACAATGAGGTATCACTTCATGCTGGTTAGAAAGGCCATTATCAAACTGTTTACAAACAATTAGTGCTAGAGAGGGTGTGGAAAAAAATGAACCGTCCTACATTGTTGGTGGAAATGTAAATTGGTACAGCAACTATGGCAAATAGAACAGAGGTTCCTTAAAAAACTAAAAATACAGTTACCATCTGATCCTGTAATTCCACTCCTGGGCATATATCCAGACATACATGTTATATGCAACTGAACTGAACTGAACTGATCCATTGTATATATATCCATATATATATACACACACACACATACATACATACAATAGAATACTACTCAGCCATAAAAATGAATAAAATAATGGCATGTAGAGTAACATGAATGGACCTAGAGATTATCATACGAGGTGATGTAAGCCAAAGACAAATATATGATATCACTTATATGTGGAATATAAAAAAAAGACACAAATGAACTTATTTACAAAACGTAGACTCAGATATAGGAAAGAAACTTATGGTTACCAAAAGGAAAAGAGGGGAGAGATAAATTATGAGTTTGGAATTAAAATTTATACAATACATTAAATTTAATAAAATTTAATATAAATTAAATTAAATTTTAATTAAATTTAATATAAATTAAAATTTATACAATACAATTTTTACAATATATAAAAAATAGATAGGCAATAAGGTCCTACTGTATAACATAGGGAACTATATTGAATATCTTGTAATAGCCTCTAACAGAAAATAACTTGAAAAAATATACATATATATATAATGGAATCACTGTGCTATACATCTGAAACTAACATGACATTGTAAACTACACTTCAATAAAAATAAATAAATAAAAATGTCAGTTTCTATGGTTCAACTAATATTTCCCCAAAGTTTACTAATAAGTAGTGTGCATTACATGGCATTGACTTTAAGGTGAAATACAATCACTGTAAATCATAATAAGAATAGCTCTTTCAGACTCATTAAAAAATATACCTAGAATGAAGAATGTAGAAAAAGAAAGTAAAATTTCCTGGATGATGCTGAAAATGATCAGGGCATTTTGCTTTTAGTGGCTTAAAGGTTGAGCTGTGACCATGGTTCATAGGCACACGCCTTTCAGACAGTTTGGAGAAATGATCCTGTGGGTTCTTGTTGATCCAGCAGGTATTACAAAATAAAATATCAGGACAAGCAGAATAAGCCTTGGGCATTTCATGAAAGCACCTGGAAAGATAAAGTCACCTGTGCTTTTCAAGCCCCAAAACAAAGTGCATTTACTCAATCATTTTATCAGGGTGAATTGGAGAGGAAGCAGATGTAATTACACTTAACCTCTGTTAGTGCTAGCACATATCCTATAACAGCCTCCAGTTTACTTTAAATAATCTACAGATTACTTATAATACCTAATACAAGGTAAATGATATGTCAATAGTCACTTGCACATGGCATACTCACGTTTTGCCTTTTGGAACTTTTGGAGTTTTTTTCCCAGGTATTTTTGATCCGTGGTTGGTTGGTTGAACCTGCAGTGCAGAAGAACCTATGGATATGGAGGGGTGACTGTGCTCTGAAGCCATATGACGAATTTCTCTTAGGATGACCATTTCCCTTAGTAAACAGCTAGCTGAGTGCCCATGATGGATTTTTTTTTTTTTTTTTTGGACTTATATTTAAACTAAGAGGCATTCTCTCCTAACACTCATTTAAATTCCAGTCTCTACTGCAATAGTCTTACGTAGGAGTGGAACCATGGAGAGACAGAGAAAGTAACCGAATTCAATAACATGCATGTCACAGGAAGAGTACAAGGTATGTTATGCGCTTTCAACTTTGCAAGTCTGTGTAGCACTTTCATCATGAATCAGCACTACGTGCTTCTTTAGATTTAAATTCTCAGATCTGGATCTGGATTGAATGGGGAGGAAAAAGGCGGCTCAGGGAGATGTATCTGGGCAATAGAGGAGGAAAGCAGAGTGTGTTTCTAAGCACATGGGAGGGTTTCTGTGTTCAGTTTGGCACAACATAAGTGGCTTGGATTTCAGATTTGCTGCCTTCAAACTCTGTCTTGGATTTTATGACTTCAACTGAGTAGGCAGAGAGAGAAGAACCAAACCAAATCAACCAAGCACCAAAAGTTCAGGAGAATAAATGAACAACCAATAAACAAAGGGTTTCCCGATAGAAACTTAAATTCACAAGACTTAAATTTATAAATTCACAAACTCAAATTCACAAGACAGCCTGGACTCCCACTACATCAGAAACTTGATTCAAATGGAAAATACCTTCTAATAAAAAATTTTAGGACTTCCCTGGTGGCCCAGGGGTTAAAAATCCACCCACCAATACAGGTGACATGTGTTCAGTTCCTGGCCCGGAGATTCTACATGCTGTGGAGCAGCTAAGCCCGTGGGCCACAACTTTAAGCCTGTGCTCTAGAGCCCGGGAATTGCAACTACTGAGCTCACACGCCACAACTACTGAAGCTCATGTGTCCTAGAGGCCATGCTCTGCAATCAGAGTAGTCACCACAATGAGAAGCACCGCAACTAGAGAGTAGCCCCTTTTCGCCACAACTAAAAAAAAGCCCTCGAGCAGCAACAAAGACCCATTGCAGCCAGATATAAAAATAAATAAACCATAAATAAAAAATTCTAAACATATATAGAAAAACCTGAGTAAACTTTTTTGCCAACCTAATACTTAGATTCAACACGATTCAAAAAATTCCTGTCCTTGCTTTACCTACCCTTGTTTACATTGTTGAAGTATTTTAAAGCAAACCACAGCCCCATATCATTTTATTCCCATATATACTTCAGCATGCCTCTCAAAAATTGGGGATATTTCTTTTATAACAACCAGGCCACTTGGGTAATGCTTTCGATGACAATTTGTCACTTAAAAATAAAATTTTTATTTACTGTTCATTTATACTCGGCTACACTGAAAACATGGGTATGAGAAAGAGAAATGAAACTAAAGAAAAAAAAATGAAGTTAAGACAGCAAAATAAAGTCAGGAATAAAAGTATGGAGCCAGGTATATGGAAGCTCTGATCCTAACCCTCAACCTACTTCATAGAGACCAAAATAGGTTTTTCTATTCAGTGCCCAGAATGGGTAAACAGCACCACTGCTCTGGAGAACATAGCTTTCCCTCTCTCCAAGGTCTGGGATGAATTTCCCTTGGATATCTTCGTGAAGAAGGCACTGTGAGATTTACTGGATGATATAATTTACAAAATCCCCATCATAAATACAGAAGAGGTTCTGTGCTCCTTCTGAACCCTGGTTGCAAACCAAGGCATAACACCCAAGTCCAGGGGAGAAAAGTCATCCAACAAAGACGCAGAGCAGCATGGCTCACTTGTCTGGTGGCCACCCGCCCCAGGTACTGCATCAAACCCACACATGTCAAATCATCTTTGATCTCCCTCAGACTCCCACTGACCCAATATCCCCAATAATAACACGGCCTTCATTTTAAAAAACTTGAATCCAGCTGTTATTACTCTTAAGCGCTATTATCCAGAGCAACTGATGTGATGCCACAGGCGTCTTCACACCCTTTCATCATTTGTGAATTTGGCCCAGCCTCTGGATTTTCCCCTCCTGTTGTTCGGGAGGGTTGCAAATGCCAAAAGCAATCAATCTGCAAAGCAAATCAATGTGCAGAGCCGTCAGGGGGAAGGGCTGACCCTGCGGCTATCTGCCTTTCTTTTTGTTTTGAAAGAACTGCAGAGCTCTGTCTTTGCATCTGATGACCAGAATACCCATGCACTCGAGGAGCTATGTCACTCCAGCTTTTTTTTTCTTTCCTGCTCTCACTGGAGGCTAGCTTCCCTGAGTTTCCAGGCTGCAGGAACCGCAGGCCTGCTTTGTCACCCTGGTGACCAGTGGCTCCAGCATCCTCGGCTCCCTCTCAGCTGCAGCCACGGCTGCACTGATCCTCTGCAAGCGCTCTGGCGCCCCAGCGTTCTGCTACTTACCATCAATATCTCTATGGAGGGTGCAAAATGCAATTTCTTTGTGTCCTTAGTGTGTGTGACATAGCTCATCTGCTTTTAAAGATTTCCTCCTGGCTTCTGCTAACAGCCTTTGCTTGCTTCCTGCAGTTCTGTGCATCACATGGCTAAATAAACCTGTTTGATGTTGCCAGCTCTCAGGAATCCAACCAGAAAACATACTGAAATCAGATAGTTAGGTGAGCTGACATCAAGGAACAATGAAGAAAAACTATCTCAATAAATAGAAAGAAATTCTGAATGCACAATTATTTTCTTGTCAAACTAAAAAAGAAAGGAGAGAAAACATTAAAAGTATTCAGGGAAATTTGAACCTACCTTCAAAGGTAAAATATGCCCTTATTTTCCTGAGTATAACATTTCTATGTTAAAACTGTAGCAACAAATCCAAGTAACAAATGTCTTTGAAAATTCCATTTCACGAAAGCATCACTGTATACATTTAAACTTTTCGTTTCCTAATGAAAATTATTGCAAACAGCACGAAAAATGTTGATGCAGAAAACAGAATAAAAGTAATGGATGGTTTTAAAAGAGCAGGGGGGTACAAATATTCATGAAATGCTATGCTCAAATGACTAATGTTAACATTTAGGTAAAATTATTCCATATAGGCAAGAAAATAAGTAAGATGCTTACAGAATAACACATAAAACAATAGTATTAGGGGAGATAAAGTAGTAAAAGTCAGCAATATTTCTAGATCATTTTAAGAAGTTGGCAGAGTGACTATGTAATGGTCAGATAAAAATGTTTAATATTGCCCGGGAACTGAAAGATAAAATCTTTATTTATCCAGTACATTAAAAAGAATTGTTAGGTGTTTTGTTGGTGGTGGTCTACAATATTCAGATCATGATCTCCATTCCCTATGATACTTCACAGAATTCTTAATTCTTATTCTTTTTCACTCTCTCCCACATATAGCCACCCAACCTTATTTTTAGACTTCTATTTATGATTAACAGTATTTTAAGTTTCCTCAATGCAGCCCTTTATTTGGAGTCTTTATCGTTAGAAATTTAGTTGAACCCTATTTTCCTTTTTCCTTCAGTCATTTGCTCTCCTAAATTCCAGAAGAGCATGCCTCTGACATGTGCTTCACCATTGCTGCATTTTAATTAAAGGCGCCTTGTCAGCATTGTTTTCAGAACCCAGGAATTCTTACCACCATATAATCAAGGAATTCACGGTTAAGTTTTAAGAATGTGAGGCTAACCTGCAGATACTTGCTGGAGGAGAAGTTCAAGCTCTCTGTTAAAGAACAGGAGGGATTTCAGTTTTGAAAGGAAAAAAGGCTGCTCCAAAAGGAAAGAATGATATGGAAAGCAGCAGGCAGCAGAGGGGAAACAAACCTGGGTACTAGAGGCATGTCTGGCAGAGAGAGGGGGTTGAAGCAATTTTTCTTTGCTTATGATGGATGGTTATAAAAAGCATACTGCTGACAAAGTCCAGAACAAGTTCCGGAAGGTGTTGGATTCGACATGCCCTCTTTGGCTCCACTGGGGGAAAGCAGGGCCATCCACCCACTGAATGGCTTCAAAACCACACCAGAAGAAGCAGGCCACCAAGATCAGGACTCATGAGGAGGCCCTCTGGGAAAGGTCTGGGTATGATTAAAGTGTTTGGTAATGAAATGTTCCACACTACTTTATACGTACCACTGCATTGGCTACCCAACCCTTCCGATGCACAGAGCCCTTCTGGAACCCATCAGCAGCTTCATCTACCATCTCTGGCTCTTTTTCATCCTAATTAAGGGCTGGCAATCCTTAATTGCCTAAATCTATCCGGGGAAGTCTTGATACACAAATCACAGATGGGTTGATTTGTAGTGGGACAAAATTACTGTTTTCTTTCTAGTTTTAATTCTCTTCTAAATATCTGTAAGAATCTATGCTTGGGGTCATTCTTTATATAAAGCAGTAGCATATTACAGGAGGAGAGATTCTTAAGGACCCAGTCCACCTGTAGACTCACAGATTCCAAGATTGGAATACTTAAAGAGAGGAATAAGGATTAGACAGGGGCCTTTAATTCACTATATGATAACTTAATTTGTAGTATTAAATAAAAGTGAACACTCTCTGTCTTAAAAATTAAGCCCTAAATTCTTCATATTCTTTTTTCCCCAGTTTTATTGAGATACAGATGACATATAATACCATGTAAATTTAAAGTGTGTAATGTCACTCCGGGCGTATATCCAGAGAAAACTCTGATTCGAAAAGATACATGCCCCCCAAGTTTCACAGCAGTACTATTTACAATAGCCGAGACATGGAAGCTATCTAAATGTTCATCAACAGATAAATGGATAAAGAAGATGTAGATATTACTCATTAATAAAAAGGAATGAACTAATACCATTTGCAGCAACATGAGTGGACCTAGAGATTGTCATACTAAGTGAAGTATGCCAGATAAGGACAAATATCATATGGTATCACCTATATGTGGAATCTTAAAAAATGGTACAAATGAACTTATTATCACACAGAAGGAGACTCTTAGACATAGAAGACAAACTTCTGGTTGCCAAAGGGGAAAGGTTGGGAGGATAAATTAGAAGTTTGGGATTAACACATACATACTACTGTGTATAAAATAGGTAACCAACAAGGGCCTACTATATAGCACAGTGAACTATATTCAATATCTTGTAATAACCTATAATGAAAAAAAATTTGAAAAAGAATATATATATATATATACACACACACGTGCCTAACTGAATCTCTTTGCTGTACACCTAAAACTAATATAACATTGTAAATCAACTATGCTTCAATAAAAAAAATTTTAATGTATATAACATGATGATACACATATGTGTTGCCAAATGTTTACCACAATAAGGTTAGTTAACACATAATTAACTTATACAATTACGATCCTATTGTTATTGTGATGGTAAGAACGTTAAAGCTCTACTCTCACAACGTTTCTTTTTTAAAAAATATATATTTATTTTTGGCTGTCTTAATTGCAGCATGCAGGAGTTTCATTGCAGCATGCGGGATATTTCATTGTGGCATACAGGCATCTCTCTAGCTGTGCCCTGCGAGCTCCAGAGGGCATGGGCTTTATAGTTTGCGGCACGTGGGCTCAGCAGTTGTGGCGTATGGACTTCGCTGCCCTGAGGCATGTGTAGTCTTAGTTCCCAACCAGGGTTCGAACCCACATCCCCTGCATTGGAGGGCAGATTCTTAACCACTGGACTACTAGAGAAGTAGCTCACAGCAACTTTCAAATATACAAGACACTACTGTAACCTATAGCCACCAAGCCATATATTTGATTCCCCAAATTTATTCATTCTAAAACTGAAAGTTTGTGCCCTTTGACCAACATCTCTCTATTCCCCCACTACCCCTAAGCCTCTGGCAACCACCAATCTACTGTTTCTATGAAATTGATGTTTTTGGATTCCACATATAAGTGAGATCATACAGGTATCTCTTTTAGAGAGTGATTTTTATTTCCTTCAGGTATACATCTAGAAGTGGAATTGCTGAATCATAGGATAGTTCTATTTTTAATTTTTCTGAGGAAACTCCATATTGTTTTTCATAGTGGCTGCACCAATTTGCATTCCCAACAACAGTGCACCAAGATTTCCTTTTCTCCATGTCCTCACCAGCATTTGTTATCTCTTGGTTTTTTGATTACAGCCATTCTATCAGGTTTAAGTTGATAACTTATGGTTTTGAGTTGTATTTCCATAATGATGAGTAATGTTGAGAACCTTTTCATATGTTTTTGACCATTTTTTATGTCTTTGGAAAAATGTCTTTTCAAGTCCTCTGCCCTTTTTTAAATTGATTTTATTTTTATATTTTTGCCATTGAGTTTTATGAGTTCCTTATATACTTCTGATGTTAACCCATTATCAGATATACGGTTTGCAAATATTTTCTTCTAATCTATATATTGCCTTTCATATTGACTATTTCTTTTGCTGGGCAGAAAAATGTAGTTTAAAAGTCTAGCCTATTTTTTTTCTTTTGTTGCTTCTGCTTTTGGTGCTATATTAAAAAGGTCATTGCCATGACTGATGTCAAGGAGCTTTTTGCCTATTTTTTCTTCTGGGGCTTTTGGTTTTGGTCTTGTAAGTAAGTACTTAATCCACTTTGAGTTGATTTTTGTGAGTGATGTAAGACAGGGATTCAATTTCTATCTTTACATGTGAATATCCTGTTTCCCAAACATTATCTGGTTTTTGGCCATGCCACACAGCATTTCTACATGCTAGCAAGGTCATGCTCAAAATCCTTCAAGCTAAGCTTCAACAGTGTGTAGACTGAGAACTTCCAGATGTACAAGCTGGATTTAGAAAAGGCAGAGGAAAGAGATTAAATTGCTAACATCTGCTGGATCATAGAAAAAGCAAGACAATTCCAGAAAAACATCTACTTCTCCTTCATTTGCCCCACTAAAACCTTTGATTGTGTGGATCACAACAAACTGTGGAAAATTCTTAAGGAGATGGGAAAAACAGATCACCTTTCCTGCCTCCTGAGAAACCTGTATACAGGTAAGGAAGCAACAGTTAGAATTGGACATGTAACAATGGACTGGTTCAAAACTGGGAAAGGAGTACATTAGGCTATATACTGTTACCCTGCTTACTTAACTTCTTCCCCCCCCCCCAATTATTTTTATTAGTTGGAGGCTAATTACAATATTGTAGTGGTTTTTGCCATACATTGACATGAATCAGCCATGGATTTACATGTGTTCCCCATCCTGAACCCCCTTCCCACCTCCCTCCCCATCCCATCCCTCTGGGTCATCCCAGTGCACCAGCCCTGAGCACTTGTCTCATGCATCCAACCTGTGCTGGCGATCTGTTTCACACTTGATAATATACATGTTTTGATGCTGTTCTCTCAGATTATCTCACCCTCGCCTTCTCCCATAGAGTCCAAAAGTCTGTTCTATACATCTGTGTCTCTTTTTCTGTTTTGCATATAGGGTTATCATTACCATCTTTCTAAATTCCATATATATGCATTAGTATACTGTATTGGGGTTTATCTTTCTGGCTTACTTCACTCTGTATAATGGGCTCCAGTTTCATCCATCTCATTAGAACTGATTCATATGTATTCTTTTTAATGGCTGAGTAATATTCCATTGTGTATATGTACCACAGCTTTCTTATCCATTTGTCTGCTGATGGGCATCTGGGTTGCTTCCACGTCCTGGCTGTTATAAACAGTGCTGTGATGAACATTGGGGTACACATGTCTCTTTCAGATCTGGTTTCCTCTGTGTGTACGCCCAGGAGTGGGAGTGCTACTGCCTACTTAACTTCTATGCAGCATACATCAGGTAAAATGCTGGGCTGAATGAAGCACAAGATGGAATCAAGATTGCTGGGAGAAATAGCAACAACCTCAGATATGCAGATGACACCACCCTAATGGAAGAAAGTGAAGAGGAATTAAAGAGCCACTTGATAAAGGTGAAAGAGGAGAGTGAAAAAGCTGGCTTAAAACTCAACATTAAAAAAACTAAGATCATGGCATCTGGTCCCATCTCTCATGGCACATAGGTAAGGAAACAATGGAAACGGTGAACAATTTTATTTTCTTGGGCTCCAAAATCACTGTTGATGGTGACTTCAGCCATAAAGTAAAAGAGACTCGCTCCTTGGAAGAAAAGTTATTACAAACCTAGATAGCATATTAAAAAGCAGAGACAAATAAATAAAATAAAATAAAAAGCAGAGACATTACTTTCCCAAAAAAATGTTCATACAGTCAAAGCTCTGGTTTCTCCAGTAGTCATGTGTAGGTATGAGACTTGGACCATAAAGAAGGCTGAATGTTGAAGAACTGGTGCTTTCCAACTGTGGTGTTGGAGAACTCTTGTGAGTCCCTTGGACTGCAAGAAGATCAAACAAGTCAAACCTAAAGGAAATCAACTCTGAATATTCATTAGAAGGATTGATGCTGAAGCTGAAGCTCCAATACTTTGGCCACCTGATGCAAAGAGCTGACTCAATGGAAAAGACCGTGATGCTGGGAAAAATAGAAGGCAGGAGGGGAAGGGGATGACAGAGGATGAAATGGTTGGATGGCATCACTGACTCAATGGATATGCATTTTAGCAAGCTCTGGGAGATGGTGAAGGACAGGGAAGCCTGGCATGCTGCAGTCCATGGGGTTGCAAAGAGTTGGACATAATTGAGTGACTGAACAAAAACTTAGCATGTGGAATCTTAGTTCTCTAACCAGAGATAGAACCCACACCCCCTGCAGTGGAAGCTTGGGGTCCTCACCACTGGACAACCAAGTGGTCCAAACACCATTCCCCCAAACACCATTTTTGAAGAGATTCTCTCTCCCCATTGGGTATTCTTGGCTCTCTTGTCAAACATTAGGTGACCATGTATGGCTGCATCTATTTCTGGGCTCTCTATTCTGTTTCATTAGTCTATCGATCAGTTTTTATGTCAGTACCACACTGTGTTGATTACTACAGAATCAAAATCTACAACTTTGTAAAACTGTTTGAAATCAGGAAGTGTGAAGCATCAACTTTGTTCTTTCTCAAGATTGCTTTGACTATCTGAGATAGTTTGTTCTTACATACAAACTTTAGGATTTTTTTTTTCTATTTCTGTGGAAAACATCAATGGAATTTTGATAGAGATTGCCTTAAATCTATAGATCATTTGGATAGTATGAATATTTTAACAGTATTAACTCATGATCCATGAACACAGTATATCACTCCATTTATGTGTGCCTTCAATTGTTTTCATCAATATTTAATAGTTTTGGTGTATATATATTTCGTTTTCTTGGTTAAATTCACTCCTAAGTATTTTATTCTTTTCAAGCTACTTTCTTTCTTTTTCGAATAGTTCATTATTAGTGCACAGAAATGCAGCAAATTTTTGCATGTTGATTTTGTATCCTGAAACTTTATCAAATTCATTTCTTGGGTCTAAGGGTTTTTCAATGGAGTCTTTAGGATTTTCTTCATACAAGATCATGTCATCAGCAAATAGATAATTTTACTTCTTCCTTTTTGGTTTAGATGGGAATTTTATTTTTCTTTCTTTCGTTTCCTTTTCTTGCCTTATTACTCTGGTTTGGACTTCCAGTACTACACTGAATAGGAGTAGTGAGAGAGGGAATCTCTTTCTTGTTCCTTCCCACAGACGGACAGCTTTCAGGTTTTCACCACTGAATATGATGTTCAGTTCAGTTCAGTCGCTCCGTCGTGTCCGACTCTTTGCGACCCCATGAATCGCAGCATGTCAGGCCTCCCTGTGCATCACCAACTCCCGTAGATTACTCAAACTCATGTCCATCGAGTCGATGATGCCATCCAGCCATCTCATCCTCTGTCGTCCCCTTCTCCTCCTGCCCCCAATCCCTCCCAGCAACAGGGTCTTTTCCAACGAGTCAACTCTTCACATGAGGTGGCTAAAGTATTGGAGCTTCAGCTTCAGTCCTTCCAATGAACACCCAGGACTGATTAGCTGTGGGCTTTTCATGTATACGTGTGTACATGCTAAGTCACTTCAGTTGTGTCCGACTCTTTGTGCCACCTGGGAAGCCACAAAGGCTTGTCATATATGTTTTTAATTAGTTTATTTTTTTACTGAAGGATAATTGCTTTACAGAATTTTGTTGTTTTCTGTCAAACCTCAACATGAATCAGCCATAGGTATACATATATCCCCTCCCCTTTGAACCTCCCTCCCATCTCCCTCCCCATCCCACCCCTCTAGGTTGCTACAGAGACCCTGTTTGAGTTTCTTAGCCATACAGCAAATTCCCATTGGCTATCTATTTTACATATGGTCATGTAAGTTTCCATATATCTTTCCATAGTTATTCTTTCCAGATATCTCACCCTCTCCCCATCTCCATAACTCTATTCTCTATGTCTGTTTCTCCATTGCTGCCCTGTAAGTAAATTCTTCAGTAACATTTTTCTAGATTCCATATATATGCATTAGAATATGATATTTATCTTTCTGTATCTGAGTTACTTCACTCTGTATACTAGGTTCTAGGTTCATCCACCTCATTAAAACTGACTCAAAGGCATTCCTTTTCATGGCTGAGTAATATTCCATTGTGTTTAGGTACTGCAACTTCTTTATCCATGCATGTGTCGATGGACATCTAGGTTGCTTCCATGTTCTAGCTATTGTAAGTAGTGTTGCACTGAACAATGGGATACATGTCTTTTTCAATTTTGGTTTCCTCAGGGTATATGCCTAGGAGTGGGACTGCTGGGTCATATGGTGGTTTTATTCCTAGTTTTTAAAGGAATCTTCATAATGTCTTCCATAGTGGCTGTATCAATTTACATTCCCACCAACAGTGCAAGAATGTTCCCTTTTCTTCACACACTCTCTAGCATTTATTGTTTGTAGAATTTTGATGATGGCTATTCTGACTGGTGTGAGGTGATATCTCATTGTTGTTTTGATTTGCATTTCTTTACTAATGCCTGTAATGAAATAATAAGAAGAAATGTCTTATATGAAATAATACATAAGAAATATCTGTTATGGTCTTTATTATGTTCAAATATGTTCTTCCTACATCCAATTTGTTGAGCTCAATGATGTTGAACTGTCAAATGTTTTTTCTGCATCTATTATCATATGATTTTTATCCTTTATTTTGTTAATGTGGTATATAACATTTATTGTTTTGCACATATTAAATTAACCTTGAAACTCAGAGATGAATCTCACTTGATCATGGTGTATGATCCTTTAGCATACTGTTGAATTTGGGTGCTAATATTTTTGTTGAGTATTCTTGCCTTGGTAACCCCATGAACAGGATGAAAAGGCAAAAAGATATGATACTGAAAGATGAACTGCCCAGGTTGGTAGGTGCCCAATATGCTACTGGAAAAGAGTGAAGAAATAACACCAGAAAGAATAAAAAGATGGAGCCAAAGCAGAAACAACATCCAGTTGTGGATATGACTGGTGATGGAAGTAAAGTCTGATGCTGTAAAGAACAATATTGCATAAGAACCTGGAATGTTAGGTCCATGAATCAAGGTAAATTGGAAGGGGTCAAACAGGAGATGGCAAGAGTGAACATCAACATTTTAGGAATCAGTGAACAAAAATGGACTGAAATGGGAGAATTTACCTCAGATGACTGTTATATCTACTACTGTGGGCAGGAATCCCTTAGAAGACATGGAGTAGCCATCATAGTCAACAAAAGAGTCTGAAATGCAGTATTTGGATGCAGTCTCAAAAACAACAGAATGATCTCTGTTCCTTTCCAAGGCAAATCATTCAGTATCACAGTAATCCAAGTTTATGCCCAACCATTAATGCTGAAGAAGCTGAGGCTGAACGGTTCTATGAAGACCTACAAAACCTTCTAGAACTAACACCCAAAAAAGATATCCTTTTCATTATAGGGGACTGGAATGCAAAAGTAGGAGGAAAAGAGATAACTGGAGTAACAGGAAAGTTTGCCCTTGGAGTACAGAATGAAACAGGGCAAAGGCTAATGGAGTTTTGCCAAGAAAACACACTGGTCATAGCAAACACCCTCTTCCAACAACACAAGAGTCGACTCTACACATGGACATCACCAGATGGTCAATACCGAAATCAGACTGATTACATTCTTTGCAGCCAAAGATAGAGAAGCTCTATACAGTCAGCAAAAACAAGACTGGGACTGACTGTGACTTAGATCATGAACTCCTTATTGCCAAATTCAGACTTAAATTGAAAAAAGTAGGAAAAACCACTAGACCATTCAGGTATGACCTAAATCAAATCCCTTACAATTATACAGTGGAAGTGACAAATAGACTCAAGATATTAGATCTGATAGACAGAGTGCCTGAAGAACTATGTACAGAGGTTCCTGACATTGTACAGGAAGCAGTGATCAAGACCATCCTCAAGAAAAAGAAATGCAAAAAGGCAAAATGGCTATCTGAGGAGGCCTTACAAATAGCTGAGAAAAGAAGAGAAGCTAGAGGCAAAGGAGAAAAGGAAAGATATAACCATTGGAATGCAGAGTTCCAAAGAATAGCAAGGAGAGATAAGAAAGCCTTTCTCAGGAATCAACACAAAGAAACAGAGGAAAACAATAGAATGGGAAAGACTAGAGATCTCTTCAAGAAAATTAGTCATACCAAGGGAACATTTCATGCAAAGATGGGCCCAACAAGGACGGAAATGGTATGGACCTAACAGAAGCAGAAGATATTAAAAAGAGGTGGCAAGAATACAGAGAACTATACCAAAAAGATATTCATTACCCAGATAACCACGATGGTGTGATCACTCACCTAGAGCCAAACATCCTGGAATGCGAAGTCAAGTGGGCCTTAGGAAGCATCATTATGAACAAAGCTAGTGGAGGCGATGGAATTCCAGTTGAGCTATTTCAAATCCTGAAAGATGATGCTGTGAAAGTGCTGCACTCAATATGCCAGCAAATTTGGAAAACTCAGCTGTGGCCACAGGACTGGAAGAGGTCAGTTTTCATTCCAATCTCAAAGGAAGGCAATGCCAAAGAATGTTCATACTACCATACAATTGCACACATCTCACACGCTTGCAAAGTAATGCTCAAAATTCTCCAAGCCAGGCTTCAACAGTACATGAACTATGAACTTCCAGATGTTCAAGCTGGATTTAGAAAAGGCAGAGGAACCAGAGATCAAATTATGAACATCTGTTGGATCTTCGAAAAAGCAAGAGAATTCCAGAAAAACATCAACTTCTGCTTTATTGACTATGCCAAAGCCTTTGACTGTGTGGATCACAACAAACCATGGAAAATTCTTAAAGAGATGGGAATACCAGACCATCTGACCTGCCTCCTGAGAAATCTGTATGCAGGTCAAGAAGCAACAGTTAGAACTGCACATGGAACAACACACTGGTTCCAAATAGGGAAAGGAATACATCAAGGTTGTATATTGTTATTTAACCCTGCTTATTTAACTTATATGCAGAGCATATCATGTGAAATGCCAGGCTGAATGAAGCACAAGCTGGAATCAAGATTGCTGGGAAAAATATCAATAACCACAGATACGCAGATGACACCACTCTTATGGTAGAAAGCAAGGGAGAACTAAAGAGCCTCTTGATGAAAGTGAAAGAGGAGAGTGAAAAAGTTGGCTTAAAACTCAACATTCAGAAAACTTAGATCATGGCATCTGGTCCCATCACTTCATGGCAAATAGATGAGGAAACAATGGAAACAGTGACAGACTTTATTTTCTTTGGCTCCAAAATCACTGCAGATGGTGACTGCAGCCAAGAAATTAAAAGATGCTTGCTCCTTGGAAGAAAAGTTATGACCAACCTAGACAGCTTATTAAAAAGCAGAGACATTACTCTGCCAATGAAGTTTCGTCTAGTCAAAGCTATAGTTTTTCCAGTAGTCATGTATGGATGTGAGAGTTGGACTATAAAGAAAGCTGAATGCCAAAGAATTGATGCTTCTGAACTGTGGTGTTGAAGAAGAGTGTCCCCTGGACTTCAAGGAGATCAAACCAGTCATTCCTTAAGGAAATCAGTGCTGAATATTCATTGGAAGGACTGATGCTGAAACTGAAACTCCAATACTTTGGCCACCTGATGCGAAGAACTGACTCAATGGAAAAGACCCTGATGCTGGGAAAGGTTGAAGACAGGAGGAGAAGGGGACAACAGAGGATGAGATGGTTGGATGGCATCACCAACTCGAAGGACATGAGTTTGAGCAGGCTCTGGGAGTTGGACAGAGAAGCCTGGCATGCTGCAGTCCATGGGGTTGCAGAGTCAGACATGACTGAGAGACTGAACTGAACTGAGTGATTCTTGTGGAGATTTTTGCCTCTGTATTTATCAGGGATATTTGCTTGTAGTTTTTTTTTTTTTTTTTTTCACTAAATTTCTCCAATATCCATATTTTAAATGTCTTCTCCTCCTACCTTTTTTCAAAAAAACTATATCCATAATCTGTTTCATGATTTCCTTGACTGGCTTTGTTATAAATCCTGTGAAGTCATTCACAACATGTAGACACTGCAGGAGTTGACTGTTCTACGCTTGACGGCTTTCATGACTTTTTCTATAACAATAATAGATCTTTAATAGTGTAACCGTTCATGACGTTCTCTCTTTTGGGGTTCTCTTTTCTAGTGCTGGCCATTGTTTCCATAGAGTACCAGGTGTATTGAGCTTTAAAAGTCTTTATGACCCCCTGATCTAGAGGCTAAAGTAGAGACATGTGTGAGGGTAACTAGGCCACTTCAACACACTTGGTGTTGAACTCAGAGGGTTCTGGGTGTCCAGGGGTTGAAATCAGAAGAACTTGAAAGGCAGTTTCTTACTGGCAACGTAATTCTTGTCTTCAGAGACAAAGCCCCGATGGACCCAATGCAGAAGAAGTGTTCTTGTTGTCTAGGCCTTCTTGTTGTACAACCAAAAGACCAGGAACTGGTATTTGTTTCTCTTCATGAAATAAAGAAGAGCAACTTTATAGATAAAGGCAGTCCTGATCATAAACCCAAATGCATTGGTACCAAATAGAGTTAGTTTCTCCTATCCTGCTTTAAATCCTAGTGCTTGCTTCTCTTCCTTACTAATAAATGTCCTTTGTGGCATTATTTTTCCAGAATAAGCCTCTTTCCTCTGCATTAAAATCTGATCAGGCAGATATCCTAGATATCCTAATGACCTTTTCTGTCTCTTGCTGCAGGTTTTGACTGAAAGTCTATTTTGTCTGATACAAGTATAGCTACCTCTACCCACTTTAATTTTTAATTTTAATAGAATACATTTTCCCATTTATTCACTTGAGCCTACGTATGTTTTTGAATCTAAATTGAGTCTGTTGCAGACAACATATAGCTGGGTTTAAAAAAAAATCCATTCATTCACTCTATGCAATTTAATTGCAGAATTTTATCCATTTACATTTAAAGTAATTATTGTCAGGTAAGGACTTACTATTGCCCCCCTTGTCATGGGGGGCAGCTGTTTTGTAGTTTGGTTCTTCCTTTCTTCCATTCTTGCTGTCTTTCTTCATGAAATGATGATCTTCAACAGTGGTGTACTATGATTCATTTCTCTGTCTCTTGTATGTAGTTACTGTAGGTTTTCGTTTTGTGTTTAGTTTATGGCTTACTTGAAACCTCTTACACACATAGCAGTCTTTTTTATTTATTTATTTATTTATTTATTTTTTATTTATTTATTTTTATTAGTTGGAGGCTAATTACTTCACAACATTTCAGTGGGTTTTGTCATACATTGATATGAATCAGCCATAGATTTACACGTATTCCCCATCCCGATCCCCCCTCCCACCTCCCTCTCCACCCGATTCCTCTGGGTCTTCCCAGTGCACCAGGCCCGAGCACTTGTCTCATGCATCCACCTGGGCTGGTGATCTGTTTCACCATAGATAGTATACATGCTGTTCTTTTGAAACATCCCACCCTCACCTTCTCCCACAGAGTTCAAAAGTCTGTTCTGTATTTCTGTGTCTCTTTTTCTGTTTTGCATATAGCGTTATCGTTACCATCTTTCTAAATTCCATATATATGTGTTAGTATGCTGTAATGTTCTTTATCTTTCTGGCTTACTTCACTCTGTATAAGGGGCTCCAGTTTCATCCATCTCATTAGGACCGATTCAAATGAATTCTTTTTAACGGCTGTGTAATATTCCATGGTGTATATGTACCACAGCTTCCTTATCCATTCATCTGCTGATGGGCATCTAGGTTGCTTCCATGTCCTGGCTATTATAAACAGTGCTATAGCAGTCTTTTTTAAACTCATGACACTTTAACTTTGATCATACACATAAACTCTTATCTTTTATTTTTCTTCCTGATGTTTTATGTTTGAATATTTTGTCAGGAAATTGCTGTATCTCCATTTCTTTCGGGCCAGTTACTAGAGGTTTACTATATCCCTGTGGTGGAGTCATGTTTCTCTGATTCTTCATGATCCTTGTAGCCTTGCATAGACGTCCTACACTCTTGAAGAAGCAGTCATCTCTTCCAGACTTGCTGGACTGACTTTGGTAAGAGATGACTTTTACCTGCAGGTGGGACCATACTGTAGCATTCTGTGACTCCAGGTTTAGTGACGCAGGGCACCGGGTGCTGGGGTGTGTGGTCTTGGGGGGCATGCTAACTCACTGGCTCAGGCTTTAGGGGTCCACATCATCTGTAACTGCACAGTGCTTAGGGATCACTGCAGGGTTATCTACAGATTTTGCAAGTGATGTTGTGCTTCTCAGCAATGCTTTGAGCTCCAGTAGCTAGGAATCAGGGAAAGCACGGCACTGGCCAGAGTTGGTGGTGGACACACACTTAGCTATGAGGGCCCGCTGCAGGAAGGCAGGGGCTGACTGCAATCAGACATTCAGTGGTGGGTCCAGGGCCAGCAGCAAAGGCCAGGGCTACCTGTAAGCACACTGGCGGCTGGGGGGACCCTGGCTGCTGGTGTGGACTACTCAGCTTCACAGTCTTCCCTGGGGATGCATATGGCAGTAGAGACCAGTGGTATACAAATGCATAGGTGGAGGAACTAGCCCTGAGTGTGTACACAACGACGGTCAGTTGTTGGGCCTAGGTGGCCATCGTGTCCTTGCAGAGCTGCAGAGGCCTGAGCTGCCTGTATGATTCCTGGGTTCTGGTGGGGGCTGGGAGAGGGGAGAGCTGATGGGACTCAGGTGGCTGGTGTCAGCCAACACAAATACCTACAGGGTAAAAGTGGAAGTGTCAGACTCTTTGCACCACTATGGACCAT
Organism: Cervus canadensis; assembly: GCF_019320065.1. Classification (NCBI taxonomy): domain Eukaryota; kingdom Metazoa; phylum Chordata; class Mammalia; order Artiodactyla; family Cervidae; genus Cervus; species Cervus canadensis. Next base: position 31,786,040 of record NC_057405.1, on the reverse strand, counting down.
AGCCACCAGGATCCTCTGTCCACGGCATTCTGCAGGCAAGAATACTGGCTAACTAGTCGGTGAAATCTGCAGGCAGCTCTACTGGCCATTGACAAAATCAATGGCGAAAGTTACCAAAGTCACCAGAAACCTCAGTCTCTCTCTTGCACTGGGGTTGATGTATCCCCTACTTTTCTTCCTTGTTTCGAGTCATCTACACATCTCAGTCTTTGAGTGGGATGAAATTGAAGTACAACTTTTGTGTAGTGCCCAGAAGGCTGGGGAAAAGCTGGTCACTCACGCTGCTCTTCCTTTTCCTGCAAGGAAAACTCTTTCCAGTTGAGCAATGCCAGCTCAGGAGCTGGGATGATGCAGCCAACTCTGTTTCATATAACGTATAGCAGTGGAAAAGAATCTGCCTGCCAATGCAAGAGACGCAAAAGAGGTGGGCTTTGATCGTTGGGCATGCAGGTTCCTTAGAAACCCGCTTCAGTATTCTGGCCTGGAAAGTTCCATGGACAGAGGAGCCTGGTGGGCTACAATCCACGGGGTCACTAAGAGTTGGACACACCTGAACACACACACACACACACATATATTTAAATTTTTTTGGCTATGCCGTGCAACGTGTGGGATCTTAATTATCCGACCAGGGATCAAACCTGTGCCCCCTGAGTTGGAAGTGTTGAGTCTTAACCACTGGACCACCAGGGAAGTCCCGATACTATATATTTAAAATAAGAAAATAACTTTATTCTTCATTTAAAGTCATGTTTTCTAGGCATCAAATAAGTATAGACAATGAGGTCTTTTGAACAAATTAATGTAGTCTATACTTTAAAAGGGATATTATTTTCATAAATAGAGGGTAAGCAGGGCAATTTTGAATTGTATTAAAATAATATTTAATATTGTATGAATCAGGAATGCCAAAGTTTATATGTGATGGAATCAACTGTGGCTAACTACTGTGTTAAATTATTTAATCTCCTGTTGTGGTCATAACTAATTTGTCTGTATAAGATTTGTCCCTTAAATAAACAAACAATTTCAGGAAGAAGAACAAAAAGAAAGTGAAGCTTTTCTTCTGTCCCTTTTTGTGCCTTATTTTCAAGTTTTCTTCTTCACTGTGTTGCTAAAACTTCTTAAGCAGACTTCAGAACTCTTCCAGAGCTGTTTTTGATCAGGGATAGCTGTCTTACTGTTGATCTTTGTGGGGGATCAGAGGCTGAGAGCTCCATCTTAGCTGTTAGCTTCTCTCAGGAAGGACAGAGTCCCATTCTGTGGAATCTGACCCCTGGTAGACTTCATAGTGTTTTCAGGGCCTGCAGACTTTGGTAAGTATCCTGGAACATCAAGTTGTTTCAAGGGGCACTCTCTAAGTCTTCCTGGCCCCAAATGGATCTTCCTTAAGCCCAGAACCACAGCTCCAACTGCATCACTATCAGTAGATAATTATCTGGCATCACTGGAGGTCTGTAAGACTGTCTGTCTTCCAGAGAAAACTCTATCAGCTTTTCTGCCATTTTCCCAGTCAGCCAATATCAAGGACATTTATGTCTTGGTTTGAAATGAATAGCAAGACACGGGACCATTATTTTAGATTCTGGGCACCATTCCAAAAATATAGGAATTGGTAATGATTCTCTCAAGGATGGGATTCTAAGTATCACAGGTGTCATTTGGATGACATAGCTACGTAGCCTGGTACATATTTCTAGCTGAAATAGTAAGAGATTTTATACCAGCTCCTTCCAGAATTGGCCTAGTAAGGATCCTACTTACATATCCTACCAGTTTGGGTAGCAATTCTTTAAAAAGAGGTTGCTTCTAAGATGCTCAGTCATGAGAACTGATGTCAGCTATGCTAACTTCAGTCAGAATATCCCATCTTTTATTTATTTATTTATATTTTGGATATTTTTATTACTTTTAACTTTTTATTTTATATTGGAATATAGCCAATTAACAATGTTGTGGGGGTTTCAGACGAACAGCAAAGGGACTCAGCCACATATATACATGCATCCATTCTCCCACAGACTCCCCTCCCATCCAGGCTGCCACATGACATTGAAGAGAGTTCCCTGTGCTATGCAGTCGGTCCTTGTTGGTTATCCATTTTAAATGTAGCAGTGTGTACATGTCGACTCCAAACTCCCTAACTATCCCTACTCCCATTCTTCTCCCCAGCAACCATAAGTTCGTTCTCTGTGAGTTCACATATATAAGTTCATTTGTACCATTTCTTTTTAGACTCCACATATAGGGATGTCATAGGATATTCTTCCTTCTCTATACGACTTTCAGTTCAGTTCAGTCACTCAGTCATGTCCGACCTTTGCGACCTCATGAATTGCAGCACCTCAGGCCTCCCTGTCCATTAACAACTCCCGGAGTTCACTCAAACTCATGTCCATCGAGTCAGTGATGCCATCCAGCCATCTCATCCTCTGTCATCCCCTTCTCCTCCTGCCCCCAATCCCTCCCAGCATTAGGGTCTTTTCCAATGAGTCAACTCTTCTCATGAGGTGGCCAGAGTATTGGAGTTTCAGCTTCAACATCAGTGCTTCCAATGAACACCCAGGGCTGATCTCCTTTAGGATGGGCCGGTTGGATCTCCTTGCAGTCCAAGGGACTCCCAAGAGTCTTCTCCAATACCACCGTTCCAAAGCATCAATTTTTCGGCACTCAGCTTTCTTCACAATCCAACTCTCACATCCATACATGACCACTGGAAAAACCATAGCCTTGAGTAGATGGACCTTACAGTATGACAATCCCTAGGTCCATTCATGATGCTGCAAATGGCATTATTTCACTCTTTCTAACAACTGAGGGAGAATATCCTGTCTTTTAGTACTGAGAGGGTAACAGGCAGGAAGGCCAGGGGTCTCCAAACGGAGGAAATAGGCTGCAAGTGCCAGACATTTTTATCTCTCTTAAGCGGCAGGAGGAAACAAACTAGCCATATTTTTTTTTCTTCTCTATACAAATTTAAAAGGAGGTTTCTCTTAAAATGCTGTGTTGCCATGACACCTGGTTTCACCTGAAGCTAACTATTCTCAAACCTTGAGTTAACCAATACATTTTTCTTATGGAAATGTTTGTCTTAAAGCTATGTTAATGTGCTATGCATTTACCCCGGACTCTAAGTTCTGCCAAATGGCTCAAACTACTTGACAAACCAGTATGTTATACTCAGATATTGTTCCCCTAATCTATGTAAATGAAACTATTTGTGTTGTAATCTGCCCTTCTACAAGATTCAAGTCAATCGTTTTATGGCCTGGGATGAATTATCTGGTGCCAAAATTATCACAAAATGCAACTTATGGATGAGGGGCCTGGTGCCATTCTGAATTTTAAGACATTCCTTTCTTTTCATTAACAGACTGCAAGTGACTATATAACATCCAGCTGAAGACTAGCAGGGGGGTACTCTTTCTACCCCCTTCTGATGTCTATGTCAGAAGTTTTCTCTATCTCCTTCATACTTTAATAAAACTTTATTACACAAAAGCTCTGAGCGATCCAGCCTCGTCTCTGGCCCCAGATTGAATTCTTCTCCTCCGGAGGCCAAGAACCCCAGCATCTTTGCGTGATTCAGAAACAACCTTTCAGTACCAGATATGTTTGAGCTGTGCACAGTTGTTACATGATTCAGTCATCCTAATAATCCTGTGTTCATTCTTACTGCTCCACCTCTCTTAATGGTCACTGATGAAAATGACTCAGATCTGTCGCCCACCAAGTCTGCTTTCCAGCTGCCGGATTTCTATCATGTGATCAAGACACTGGATGTGTCTGGATCCCAAGGGCCTTTCTCCGTCCGAGACATTCCAATCTAATCACTCTGAAAAACATGCAAGGCAGTAAATGCCACTTTAATTATAAGCTTGCTCCCACTGGATTAGACTCAAAATAAGCATGCTTAAGACAAAAATTCGATCTGAAAGGCAAAATGAGGGACTGAGCTTCTCAGAGAGGAGTCCATTTTTATTTCATGATTAAGTGATTTTCTTTTCTCATTTTTATTTTAATATTCCCATTTCTACTACATGGGCTTCCCTGATGGCTCAGATGGTAAAGAATCTACCCACAATGTGGGAGACCTGGGTTCGATCCCTGGGTTGGGAAGATCCCCTGGAGAAGGGAATGGCTACCCACTCTACTGTTCTTGGCTGGAGAATTCCATGGACAGAGGAGCCTGGCGGACTATAGTCCATGGAATCACAAAGAGTCGGGCACGACTAAGTGACTAACACTTTCACTTTCATTTCCACTATAAACCTCTACCATCATCCCTCACATTGTTTCTCAAGAAGTTCAGGTTCCTTTTTACTTGACTTTATCTTTCTGGTCTCACTTCAGGGCATCCCAAGTTTTGGATACAGATCTAAGCATTGCAGAGAAGCCCTGATAGCAGAGGTTAGTGAGCAATGATGAATACTGGTTTCAGAATTAGACCTGGTTTCAAATTCTGGCTCTAACATTTCATCGTAGTATAATTTGCACAGGGTATTTACCTTTCCACACTTCAATTTCCTCAGTCATAAAATAGGAAGAAATCCTATTTATTTCTATGGAGTGGTTTTCAGGATAAATGAACTAACAGAGGTAATACCCTTGGCAAAGGGCCTGGCAAATGCAGCAACAATCACCTGACTGCTGCTACTTATTTTTGGAATCACATATTTTTATTTATTTTAAAATTTTTGTTTTATATTGGAGTTTATTTGATTTACAATGTTGCATTAGCTCCAGGTATACAGCGAAGTGATTCAGTTACACATACACATATATCTCCTCTTTTTCAGATTCTTTCCCCATATAGGTGACGACAGAATCTTGAGTAGAGTTCCCTGTTGATGCTACTTATTGATATGATTAGAAGGATGCTCACCAGATCCATGTGTAAATTGGAATCAGATAGAGTTCAAATCTCAAATCTGGCTCCTGAGGTTGCAAAACCCTGGGCCACTTGTTTCATGTCTCTGTACATGGCTCTTTTGCAAAACAGGGATAAAAACATCTGTCTCATAGGTATCATTTCCATATCCTGTGTTGATTAACACACGCTTCTTTGAAAAGATAAATGTCAGACTGTATGTGCATAGACAAAGTGACTACTGGCTATCTTTGTCTGAAATACCCTGGAAATTAGAAAGAAACACCACCATCACCTTGTAAAGATTTCCAGTGACAGTTGCTCTTGTTCCATCCTCATGGCCATGAACAATATCTTCTACTCAAATCATATAGTAATAGGAACAGACTTTTTACTTTAGGTGAGGTTCTCTGAAATTAGAATAAGAAGGGGTATGAACAACTTTTCTCTGCTTTGCATTCCTGCTACAGATTCAGCCTACAGGAGGAGGGCGGCCCATGAAGCTGTCCTGAGACTAAAGCTGATCAAAGACTCCAGAAACCACAGGGGTCTATGGTGGATCATGCTGACGAACCAAAAACCTCAGACATTCTGAAAATGAGATTCCTTTTTCTAGTCAGAAGACACATAGAAGAGGGCAAGTGAACTGTTTATTTTACCACTAGCTCAGGGTTTTGTGAGTGAGTGAGGACTGAAAGTCGCTCAGTCGGGTCCGACTCTTTGCGACCCCATGGACTATACAGTCCATGGAATTCTCCAGGCCAGAAGACTGGAGTCGGTAGCCTTTCCCTTCTCCAGGGGGTCTTCCCAATCCAGGGATCAAACCCAGATCTCCCACATTGCAGGAGGATTCTTTACCAGCTGAGCCACCAGGGAAGCCCCAGGAATACTGGAGTGGGTAGCCTATCCCTTCTCCAGAGGATCTTCCCAACCCAGGAATCGAACTGGGGTCTCCTGCACTGCAGGCAGATTCTTTACCAACTGAGCTATCAGTCACCTGCATTTTTGTCCCCAGTTGGTTGCTACTGCTCTCTGGGGGGTGGGGTGGGGTGGGGAGTGTGCTTTCCCTTACCCACATCATGTTTCCTGTGACTTGATTTGACCAGGGAAACGTGAGCCATATGCCACTTCCAAACAGCAGCTTTAAGAGCCACTAATAATTCCTTGTTCCTAGCAACTCTTTCCAAAAATCCTCTCAAATGATCTGCTTATGTGGGGCAAGGTGTACAGGGTTGGTCGTTGGACTTGACTGACCTCTTCTGGGCAGTGCTACAAGATAAAGCACAGTTTGTCTAGCTTTTCACTTTAGGACATAGAGACATGCTGTCCTCAAGCTTGGTTTCTAGTCAACACACACACATATACACATGTGCATGCCCTATATATATATATTTCTAGATTGCTGAATAAATTCCCCTGTCTTTTATCTTCTGCAAGATAATTGAACTTCTTACTGCAGTTGGAAAATGTGGTGCCAATGATACTGTACTAAATGAAAGAATTTCATCAACTTCTAATTAGAAATTGAATCACTATGTGAAGAGCGTAATAAAATAGCCTGCTTCTCATCATCTATGACATAAATTGGTTCAGGGGAGACTTTATTGAAAGTATAAGATTAAAAAGCTCTCATTCAATTTGTTTTTAAAAAGACCTCCCTAAAATCAAAACCACAATGAGGTACCATCTCACGCCAGTCAGAATGGCTGCTATCAAAAAGTCTACAAACAATAAATGCTGGAGAGGGTGTGGAGAAAAAGGAACCCTCTTACACTGTTGGTGGGAATGCAAACTAGCACAGCCACTATGGAGAACAGTGTGGAGATTCCTTAAAAAACTGGAAATAGAACTGCCATATGACCCAGCAATCCCACTGCTGGGCATACACACTGAGGAAACCAGAATTGAAAGAGACACATGTACCCCAATGTTCATCGCAGCACTGTTTACAATAGCAAGGACATGGAAGCAACCTAGATGCCCATCAGCAGATGAATGGATAAGAAAGCAGTGGTACATATACACAATGGAATATTACTCAGCCATTAAAAAGAATGCATGTGAATCGGTCCTAATGAGGTGGATGAAACTGGATATACAGAGTGAAGTAAGTCAGAAAGATAAACACCAATACAGTATACTAATGCATATATATGGAACTTAGAAAGATGGTAACGATGACACTATATGCGAGACAGCAAAAGAGACACAGATGTATAGAACAGACATTTGAACTCTGTGGGAGAAGGCAAGGGTGGGATGATTTGAGAGGGTAGTGTTGAAACGTGTATATTACCATATGAGAAATGGATCACCAGTCCAGGTCTGATGCATGAGACAGGGTGCTCAGGGCTGGTGCACTGGGATGACCCTGGGGATGGGATGGGGAGGGAGGTGGGAGGGGGGTTCAGGATGGGGAACACATGTATGCCCATGACTGATTCATGTCGATGTATGGCAAAACCCACTACAATATTGTAATTAACCTCCAATTAAAAAAAAAAAAAAAGACCTCCCTAACTGCTGGACCAGCACTGGCCAAGAAAACTTTCTATAATGACAGCAGAATTCCTGGGAGGTTCAGTATGATACCCACTAGCCAATGTGGCTAGCAAGCACCTAGAATATGCCAGCACCACTGAGGGGCTGAATTTTAAATTTAATTAATTTAATTTATGGTTAAATTTAAATAACTACATGTGGCTGACAGCTAATAAATCAGACAATGCACCTTAGACCCTAGGATGGAAAAGTATCTTTTCCTAATAATTGAACTACTTGTTCATGTTACTATATATGGCACTAAGGAACTTTTATATATATATGTGTGTGTGTATATATACATATATATATGTATATATATATATAATACATGTATATATATATATATATAATACCTATATAGAGTTCTCTCTCTATGCAAGTAACAGACAATCTTGCCTTTTTACGTTCAGGCAGCTGTATCATGTGGATTCACAAAGTATTGATTGTTCTATTTTAGACTCATGTGGGTTCTCTCAATAGAGATCTAATCCAGTTTTATGGAGCAAATGTTACAATAAAGCATTTCCCCAAGATAGTCCCAATATGCACAAGGCTAGTACCATATCTTAGAATTGTAAGTCAAGAACATTCTTACTTAGTCCATTCATTGATCTAGTAAGAACCACTCCTGAACTATCCTGACCATTTCCAATATTATACTCCCAAATCTCTATACTTTAGCTTTCCATCTTTACATTGGTAATTAGGCTCCCAAGTTCTTCAAACAACCAGATTTTAGTGGCCCCCGTCATTGAACTGAAAGTGAACTGTATTTTCATCTCAATAGATAATTAAATAAGGAATTTATGTTCCTAGTTTTCAAAGGAGTCATCTTACTGCAGAGATGTAATATTCAGAGAACCACTGTAATTGTTAAGACCACGGGATTTGGGAAATAATAATTCCTGATTGTGAGGATATAATTATTTGGGAAGGCTGGAGGCTGATGTATTATTCGGGATACTTGAACACTGACTCTTTTTACTTCCTGTGGCTATAGCCTTCCTGGCGGACTTTCTCCGAGAGTAGAGGCCAGGGAAATCCTTGCCAAGACAGGCTGCGCTGGTCACTGCCTCAGAGAGGTTCTTTATCCTTGGCTAATTAACTAAGACATTTAATCTATTGTTAATGAGGGTGTGGTGTGTTCTCTTCCCCTTAATTATAGAGCAACAGAAAGGCCTGGATCTACCTCCTAATGACAGTGTGAGAATGAATTCATCTGTAGGACTCAGCCTAGCATCTATTATCATGGTCCCAGTCAATGAATACTGATGTCATTTTGTACTTACTGAGTTCTAAAATTGACATGTAATTTTACTCAAAGGAAAAAAGTCTCTAAGAAGCATAAGATATTTTGGAATAAAGTACAGTAAGCCCCCTACATCCAAACAAGTTCCATTCTGACAGTGTGTTCACAAGTCCAACAAAGTTAGCCTAGGTAACCTACTAACACAATCGACTATATGGTACTGTACTGTAATAGGTTTATAACACTTTTCACACAAATAATACATAAAAAACAAACACAGAAAATCAATGATTTTAATCATACAGTAAGTACCTTGAGAAGTATAGGAGCATAGCACAACAGCTGGGCATGTTCGCATCTTTGAAAGTTTGTAACTTGAAGGTTCATCTGTAGGGGACTTACTATAAAAGACTATTCAGTAGAAAGACATAAAGCTATAATAAGCATCTGGGCACCAAAAGTAGCCCTCAATGCAAGGCTGTATGGTTTTCTATTAAAAAACCAAGCATAGCAGGATGATTAAGTTAAAGATTCGCTAGGCTTATCTTTATTGACCTGAGAAAAGAAAAATTAATGGGAGGATAGAAAGAAGGAAAACAGGTACACTGAGACTCCCATAGACTGTACATGGTTGTTTTTGGGCCAGACTCTGGAATTTCTCCCAGATTTCATCTTTCGTTTCCCTCTGCCCAATTAGGATGTATTCCTAAAGCTCTAAGGCATCTGCCCTATGAGCAGTGGGTCCCATACGAAGCTCCCTGAAGTGTGGCTTCAGGGATTGTCCCTGCAGAGGAGAGGTGGACAGAAGAGCTGGTCCTTATGTCTTCCCATGATAGAGGAGAAATGCCACCAGCAGGAGTGACACACACAGGGTAACACACTGAGATTGTCTTAACTCGGAAACTAAGTTGGACCATTTTGAAAATGTATCAACTGTGTCCACACTAACCTGAAAGAGATCATCTATTTTCCAAAATGACTCACCAGCTTCAGGACCCAACTTAAGCAATGAAGAATTCAAATCAAATTCCAAGAGAAATATTAAAATATGAGACAAGGTATTTTATGATATTTTATGAAAGCTATCTACCAATCTTATATGGCTTATATCTAATATAAAAGAAAACAAGTCATGATTATTTATTTCTCAAAATACAAATACAGCAGGGATCAGAAAGAGTAGATTTATCAGGAATATGTTCCGTATTTGTTGTGCCTTTATTCTCCAGGGGAAAATGTAAAACTCTGCAGTTTAAGCATCAACTTGATTGCTTAATGATGGTGAACATTTAAGAATTTGCTCTGGGGGAAATAAAGTGGAAATTTAAATAGTGTTGCAACTCACCATTAGTGTGGGTTTTCACTGTCTATTTCCAAATGAGGACACAAGTGAACGCTAATGGGGGAGCTCCCTGGACTATATTATAGTCAGACATGTCCTCTCTTTACTGACTCTGTAGATAACATGCTGCTTTAATTGCAGAGATGGCTTTGTTTTTAAGCTGTTAGTCTTTAAAGAAACTTTCAAGTTTCTCTATTTGGCACATATTCTTATAGTCCTTGGATGCAAAATGTCTACATGTGCCTATAGACACAGAAATACACTTTATGTTTACCAAACAGGACAGCAATTTATTCCAAGTTTCCTCTAAAAAAGTATTTACTCTCCTCATTGCTGATCATACATACTCCTTCCTCTTTGCCAGATTATATACTGTTCATTCCCTTTATTTCTGAACCCCAGCAAAGGGTCTACTATCCTATCAGATGAGTCTTTTTAAATTTTAGGGCATATACATGTGCTAGAAATAAACAGAACTAAGACAGGAGCTCACGCATAATAACTAGTAATCATCAGAGCAGTCATTTAAATACATACTTTTAATGAGGCAACCTAAACATCATAATGTAAAAGTAGAATAGAATTTAAATTGAAATTAACATTCTACCCCATAAAAAAGCAGCCAAGCGGGAGTGAAATCAACCAAGATACTTCTACTTTACCCGTGTAAATATCAGACTTGTTTTTTTTCTCCCTATGCTTGTTTCTCTTTCTTTGGCATGACAGTTCTGATTCTTCAGCCTCCCCATGAAGAAGAGAAAAATTCCCTTGAAGCTGAACTAAATTCATCAGCAAATGAAATTACATTCATTTGATAAAATGCTAAATGGAAAAAGGCAGGTTTATTTTAAGCCGTCAACAGGCTGTTTTAGTTAATCATGCACAGTGCAGAAGACAGGAGTTTGGTTGCTAAGAAAATGGTTGGCATGTTTCCACGAGATCCATGTGATGTGAAATGCATCTGCTCGTTTTAACAGGGAAATAGGAAAAAAATAAAATAAACAGTTCAGGGTATCTTTGGTGAGTCACTATGAAACACAGAGCCAAAATAACTTAAATGTTGTCAGTTTATTTTATACTGCCTTATTGTTATGACATTAGCCTTTTCTTATATTCAAAAAATTTTTTTATAATAGTGATATTTTGTTAGAAAATTCTTATATATTCATTGTACATAAAAGGGAAGCACTCAAATAAGAAAAAATCTGCCATGACACATATACACAAACACAAATATCAATATCTACAAGGGTATCTATTGTAGATATGCATGCACCAATATATGATGCATGCATAGACAGGGTTCAATATTTATTTGCTGAATGAATTAATACAAATATGGGACCTTTATTGTATATACTTTTATAATCTGCTTTGTCTTCATTAAGATATTTAGCACAACTTTCTATGCTAGTAAATATTCATCTTTAGCATTAATAGTTTCATCGTTATGAGACATGTAATTTGTTCTCTTGCAAGACTTTTATAATAGCCAGGAACTGAACACAAGCATCTTCTCAACTGAGGCTGATACTACGATGCTGATGAAATGAATATAGTGAAGATTTTCTGCTTGGCTGTTACACTTATATCTCTGGTTATTGAGACAGACATTGGAGTCTCAGCTGTTTTGATCATGTGTAATTTCACCAGTTCCAACACCAGATACAGACCTCCGCTACTTATATAGATGCTGTCAGCATCCAAGCATACTAATGTGAGAGAGACCAGCCAAAGACAGAAAACTGCTCAGTAACCCCCTACATGCTATAGCGGTCCTCAGAGTGAGATAACCGTGGACATTCATGTCCGCAGCATCTTCCAAGTGGAAAAAGGGAGCAGGCCAAAAGAACAGTATTAGATCATAATGTAGAAGAATATATAGGTTAAGCAAGTTATGGATTACATGATCCAGAAAGCTGAGAAATTCAAAGCATAAAACTGAGAAGCAGAGAAATACGCTCCTGAGCAGAATGAGTCCCTGGTTTCTCAACTACAGGAAATAGGCTTCATTCAGCCTCGTTGACCTTCCCCAAGTTCCAATGGGCAGGATCAAACAGTTGCTAATTGGGGAAGGGAGGGGACGTGGAGACAAGGGAGGAATTGTGAAGAAACAATAGAGCAGCCTTAGGGCAGGGTCCTGATTCCCCCTCAAGGGATACACATAACAATATCTCTGAGCTGTTTTTGCAGATACTGAAACCCCCACCAGATGGGAAAAGTTAACTGCATGCTGCCAATAAGCACAAAGACCCCAGACAGGTTGAAACTAGAAAGTTGATGACATTGACTCCCATATACTTTACCTCCAACCAGTCGGAAGAATCCTGAACTGATCACAACCCCCTCTTTGAACCATTACAATAAAATACCTCACTCCCTCCTCCAGGTCCGGGACACACGGTTTTGAGGGCATTAGCCTGCTGTGGCCCCCTTTGCCTTGCAAAGCAGTAAAGCTATTCTTTTCTACTTCACCCAAAACTCTCTGAAATTTAATTCGATCTTGGGGTACAGAGGCTGGATTCAGCATCAGTAGCTCCTGAGTAGTCATCTGAATTCACTGCCTTCACTAAGGAGAAAATGGAAAACAGGGAAATTCAAAGCAAAAACAATGATGGAGGGCAAACAGAAGATTCTTAAAGATTCAATAAAATCATCAAGGCTAAACAAGAACTATCCTGCTGAGGAGGAAGAATTTGAGTATCAGCAGGATTATTGAAGAATTCCAACATTCTGCAAGTTCACCACCACAAGGCCTCCGAGGGGCAGAGGCCCTTGTTATAATGTGCCTCGTCTGAACCCACTATCAAAGAGGGTGACTGTGGTGACCAGAAAGAAAAGCATGTTCCCAGATCTGTCACAGAGTTTAAATATGAGCCAAGTCAGTTCAGTGGCAAACACTCTGTTTAAACCATGACTTAAGCTTCAGAGATAAATAGACTCAAATAATAAAATGACTCAAACACAACAGACGTTCATTTCTTGCTCACTTAACTGTCCAAGGCAGGTGTTCCTGGGTGGTGGATGGGGCATCTCCCCACAATGACTTAGGGCCCAGGCTCATTTTATCTCCTGCAGGGCTTCATCCTCATCATGTGCCTCCAGCAATGAAGAGCAGTGAGAACACAGACGAGGTACACCTGCTTCTCTAATGCCTCGTCTCAGAAATAGCATTCATCACCAAGATGCAGTCGTGTGATCTACTTGCAGGGAGGCTGGCACGTGTAGGCCAATTGTGTGCCCCAAAAGAAGAAAAGATGGATTGGTGGAGAGGGGAGGGAACAGCTTGCACAGTGTGCAGTTGTTTGAACTTGCTTGTATTTTGGACTTGAGTGATTCTCATTACACTTGAGCGGTGTTGTGAGTAGAAAATGAAATGTGTCTGGATGAATAAAGCTCCACTTTACATTGGTGCCATAAAAACAAGGAGTTCTGAGCCATGTGGCATACAAAATTCTAAACCCTTTTATTACAGATCATCAACTGACACTGAGAAGTTGTTCCATTTATATTCTCAACTCCATGCAGTTGTCTACACCATTGCCAACACTATGTACAGCATTAATATTTTAAAGCATTTATTATATATAAAGCAGTGACATTACTTTGTCAACAAAGGTCCGTCTAGTCAAGGCCAAGGTTTTTCCAGTAGTCATGTATGGATGTGAGAGTTGGTCTATACAGAAAGCTGAGTGCCAAAGAATTGATGCTTTTGAACTGTGGTGTTGGAGAAGACTCTTGAGAGTCCCTTGGACTGCAAGGAGATCCAACCAGTCCATCCTAAAGGAGATCAGTCCTGGGTGTTCATTGGAAGGACTGATGTTGAAGCCGAAACTCCAATACTTTGGCCACCTGATGCGAAGAGCTGACTCATTGGAAAAGACCCTGATGCTGGGAAAGATTGAGGGCTGAAGGAGAAGGGGATGACAGAGGATAAGATGGTTGGATGGCATCAGTGACTCAACGGACATGGGTTTGGGTGGACTCTGGGAGTTTGTGATGGACAGGAAGGCCTGGTGTGCTGCGGTTCATGGGGTCACAAAGAGTAGGACACAACTGAGCAACTGAACTGAACTGAATCACACTCTAATATCATATTATTGAAACAGGAAGAAAGGGGACACAGGCCACAACCTTTAAAAGAATGACATAGTCATAGGACATGACAAAGCTGATTAGAACCAACTAGGTCCAAGAGGGCAGAAGATTTGACATCCAGTGGCTCTTGAAGCTCATTATATGCTCATTGTAATACAATAGCATAAGCTAAGTGACATACCCATCAGCAGCATGACAGTTCTGAGACTGGCCATCAAAGATCAAAAACTAGGCGGTGGCCCAATTCCTAGAAATCTCTGCCCTTTCCCCAAAATACTTGGAATAACCCTTCCACTCATTAGCCTATGAAATTACCCAGGCCATAAAAACTAACCACCCCATATTTTGGGGCCTCTTACCTTCTGAGACAGCCCACACTCTGTCTGTGGAGCATGTTTCTGTCTAAATAAACTTACTTCTTACCTACCATTTTGTCTGTCACTGAGTTCTCTCTGTGACGAGACATCAAGAACCTGAGCTTCAGTAAGTCCTGAGGCCAGGTGTGATTTCAATTAAAAGACCATGGGTTCACAATCTGAGGTCCTTGGTTTTATTATTATATATTATACATATATATGTATTTTCACACACACAGAAGATATAAAGTATTCAAACAGTAGAGAAAAGATGAGAGATGTTAAAAAAAAAATTGCTGTAGGGAATCACCAATAATTTGTTAACCATCTTTTTCATACAACTCTCTACACAGATATATTCCACCAAAGACTACATTTGCTTTTTAAAAACTGTACACATCCTTCTTCTCTTGTTCTACTTTCCTTCTTTTCTTTCTTTTTTTTGTTTCTTTATTCCCTTTCTTCTTTCCTTTCTCCCTCCCTTCCCTTTCCCTCCTGCCCTCTCTCCCGTTTCTCATGCTTTGCATTTAGTAGCTATAACTGAATCGCTTTATTGAATCTGACCTGACCCAAGGAGGTATGATCACATGGTAAGTGAGAGCATAGACCCTAGAGGCACACTAGGGTTGCATTCATGACCTGTCTCCTTATGTATAAAATGGTATAATAATAGTATCTGCCTTATTGTGCACTGTTGATTTATGTGAAGATTGAATGAGTTCATATGCATTATGTGTCTTGAGCAGGACCTGGTGCATAGTAAGAACTTCATGTGTTTGCTATTATCACTATTTACCTATCATATATGTTACTAACTTTTTCTCCTGCCTATGGTTTGTCTTTTGGCTTTATTTATAGTACCATTTTTCATAAAGACTAAAATGTTTTACATATATGGTGTTTAGAAAAAGAGACTTAATTTTGAGATTTAGAATATCTTCCCTGGTGGTTCAATGGTAAAGAATCTACATGCCAATAGAGGAGACAGACACAGGTTCAATCCCTGGGTCAGGAAGAGCCCCGGAGAAGGAAATGGTTACTCACTCCACTGTTCTTACCTGGGAAATCCCATGGACAGAGCAGCCTGGCAGCCTATAGTTCACAGGTTGCAAAAGAGTCAGACAAGTCTTAGTGACTGAACAACAAAATGTTTTTAAAATTTTTATTGGATTATAGTTGATTTATCATATCATGTTAGTTTCTGCACTACAGCAAAGTAAATCAGTTATACATATATATATAGCCACTCTTTTTTAAAACTAAATGTTTCTATGCAGTAAAATATAGTTTTCCTTTATAGTTTTCATATTTCCAAATGTGTCTTATAAAGATCTCTTTATTTTCTTTTATGCCAACGATGTCACATACATGTTTTTCTAACTTATGCTTTTTTTTCCCACTATAATTGAGAGTGGAATTTTTGGTGACTGTTTTATTAAAGTCAAAGCTATCATTCTTTCTCCTTAAGGTTTCTATTAATATATCAGTGTTTTCTTAGAAAAGCCTTTGCCATCCATTTAAAGGTTAATTAATTTATGGAGAATTGATGTAGGCAGAAATATAACTTTTTTCCTAGATTGTTTGCTAGTTATCCTGACACTCGTTATTTTCCTGGGCTCTGACTGATGGGAGCTGCTGAAGACTGGTCCCTCCCTTGGAGCATAACTGGACAGAAGCCACTGCTATCCTTTTGTTACAGAGTTGGCTGAGAGAGAAATCTGTTCTATGCCTACAGTCAACTTCTAATTACCATCCCATAGATAATTCACAAGTATGACAAGGCTGTATACTGTCACCCTGTTTATTTAGCATATATGCAGAGTACATCATGTGAAATGCTAGGCTGGATGAATCACAAGCTGGAATCAAGATTGCTGGGAGAAATATCAACAACCTCAGATATGCAGATGATACCACCCTTATGGCAGAAAGGAAAGAGGAACTAAAGAGCCTCTTGATGAAGGTGAAAGAGGAGAGTGAAAAAGCTGGCTTAAAACTTAACATTCAAAAAACTAAGATCATGGCATCCAGTCCCATTACTTTATGGCAAATAGAAGGGGAAAAAGTGAAAACAGTGACAAATTTTATTTTCTTGGGCTCCAAAATCTCTGCAGATGGTGACTGCAGCCATGAAATTAAAATTCGCTTGCTCCTGGGAAGGAACTTATGACAAACCTAGACAGCATAGTAAAAAGCCAAACATCACTTCGCTGAAAAAGGTCTGTATAGTCAAAGCTATGGTTTTTCCAGTAGTCATGTATGGATGTGACAGTTGGACCATAAAAAGGCTGAGTGCTGAAAAATTGATGCCTTCTTATTGTGGTGCTGGAGAAGACTCTTGAAAGCCCCTTGGACTGCAAGGAGATCAAACCAGTCCATCCTAAAGGAAATTAACTCTGTATATTCATTGGAAGGACTGATGGCTGAAGTTCTGATACTTTGGTCACATGATGCAAAGAGTTGACTCATTGGAAAATACCTTGATGCTAGGAAAGATTGAAAGCAGAAGATGAGAGCATCAGAGGATAAGATGGTTAGACAACATCACGGACTCAATGGACATGAATCTGAGCAAACTCCAGGAGAGTGTAACGGATAGGGAAACCTGGTGTGCTGCAGTCATGGCTGTCGAAAAGATTTGGACACAAATTAGCGACTCAACAACAACAACAAAAGATGACTCACTAGGAGATCAATGAATTTTAGAAGAGACTAATAAAAAATCTTGGCCTGGGCACCTCAAACTACTTTCCACTGGGCTTTGATCAGAACTGTCAGCTAACATTAACATTACATAAGTCAGCTTGAACAAACACTTTTTTAAAGGCATATAAATGTTTTACGCACAGCACAAATGTTTTACAAAGCTAACTATAAATGAGTCTGTGAGTCTTGAAATTTCTGCCATCTAGTTCTCTATGCATTATGCACTTTAATGATGACAAATCATGGAAAGCTGAAGAGCTTCTTTGAAAAAAATGAAATCCACATGTTATTTCTCTGACTCTGTCCCTTTCATATGATTTTATAGATTGGAATGAAGACAAAGGGGATTAAAGAAAGTTTGGCAGAAGCCAATCATGCCAAAATAGATTTTTGACTCTGGAATATAAAATTAGTCAGTCAACAGCTCACAAAACTTTATGACTCTTTCTTGTCATAGTGAGCTTAAGCTTGAGATTCTACAAAGAAGCTTGTTGTTGTTTAGTCGCTAAGTCATGTCTAACTCTTGTGTAACTCCATGGACTGTAGCCCACCAGCTGCTTCTGTCCATGGGATTTCCCAGGCAAGAATACTGGAGTAGGTTGCCATTTCCTTCTTGGAGATCTTCCTGACCCATGTCTCCTGCATTGGCAGGCGGATTCTTTACTACTGAGCCACCAGGGAAGCCCCCTTTATATCCAAAAAACCTTATTAATAGAGCCATGGATCTTGGATTGTAATATTGATTTCATAAAATCATTATGGCTCAGTTATGGTCTATAGCAATGCTCGTCTAACTATACATGTGAAGAACCAGTTATTTTTTTCCTATCTGCAAAGGAAAGTTTCTGGAAAATACAATAAAAATGAATTATTAGAAAAATTAAATAACAGTTAAAACACACATATATAAAAATAGAACCCCCAGTTTTTATTACTAGGTTTACCAGATATCAAATTACTCTTTGCTATAAAAGTTCCTGAATGCTAACTTTAAAAACTAATTTTATTTATTTATTTTTGGCTGCGCTGGGTGTTCATTGCTGTGCGCGGGCTTTCTCTAGTTGTGGCGAGTCAGGGCTCCTCTCTAGTTGTGGTAGGCAGGCTTCTCATTGTGGTGGCTTCTCATGTTGCCAAGCACAGGCGCTAGGGCGTGCGGGCTTCAGTAGTTATGGAACATGGGCTTAGCTGCCCCTTGGCATACGAAATAGTCCTGAGATTGAACCCATGTCCCCTGCGTTAGCAGGTGGATTCTTAACCACTGGACCACCAGGGTTAAGGTCCCTAAATGCTAACTTTTAATTTCTGGGCTTAGTTTATTGTAGGCCAGGAATAATAACTCACATTTTGAGTCACACTGCTTTATACCATTTCTGGCTCCTAAACCAAGGCTTCTCCAACAGAGAAGGGTGAAAAAAGGATTAACGCACAACAGCGAACTGTGGTCTGTGTGACTGCAGCAAATGTTAGGACCTCTTCATTCCTGTGACCTGGTTAGATACAGTTTTCCAAATATGTCCTTTGGCCTAATATTTAGTTCTGAACTGATAAAGCCTGATACCTGTGGAATCTTTTAATCTGAAAGAAATGTTCAAATCCTACAGGTGCTGATTGTATAACATATTCCCCTTTTCAACTGTAATTCAGTCAGTGTTTCCCATGCTTAAGGACTTCTTATTTTAATCAAAGCTTATATAGCGCCATGTGGAATGGTACATAGCACAGAGCTTCAATTCTGGCTTTATTCCAAGTAAGGATTCTTTGAATCCCCTTTGTTCTATGGTTCCATAAACTGAGAATTCTTGGCCTTTTAGGCACTGATATTGCCTTTCTCTTTAACAATGAGAGGAACCCAAATAGGAGCATTCATGGAGATCATTTTACTGATTTCCTTTCCTCTAACTCTGTGACTCCTCTTAGTTTTGCTTATACCATCATCCTGTGTTTTATTTTTGACATAAACCATTGACTGTGATCATACTGGGAAAGGGTACTAGTAACCACAATTATGTTGTTGGATTGTAGGGAAATCCATCTCTTGACTGTCCTTTCTCTCTGAAAAATGTGGATTTAATCTCCTGGAATAAAAATCATCAATTTTTATGCCATTTACTTAGTGGCATGATAGTTCCATTTCACTGTTTAGACATTAAGTGGTAATTTTCTTCTTCATCATTGCTTCATGCAACAAAATATTGTCCTTTTAGAATACCTTTAAACATTTGTAGGGATGAGAAATAAATTAAATCATTTATTTACCTTCCATGGTATGGTTCTTTCAGTCACCTTTCATTAGACTGTGTTTAGAAAAGTCAGTTTATGGTTCATACAATGGGCACAAGGGGTAAACAAAATTTTAGTGTCAAATTTCCAGTGAAATGCCATCATATGCTGTCGATTTTATCACAATCTACCCCAGCTCATTGTCTTTACCTACAGCTCTATCTTAGCATTAAGACAGCAGCTGATCTCTTTTTTGGGTAACTGGCATCCTCTTTCCCTCCTTAAATTCGTTCTATTTTCATTTTAAAAAAGAAAAGTCTGCTAACATAAAGATCCACATTTACCAAACAGGCACTACTCTGAAAACAACTAGATGCCAATCAAAAAGTATAACAGACATGGTTACACAAAGTAATTAACAATTATAAACAGGGATAATTCCTTAGCTCTAATCTAGATAATAAAAGTTTCGATCATTCACCAGAAAGATAAAGTCCATTAATAGTCTTAGGAGTCTCTCTCTGTCTGCTTCAAGGGAGAGGCTGTCCCAGTTAGAAGAAAGAGAAGGGTCTGAGTATCCAAAAACCAGACACAAGCCCAGGGTTGGGGAGAAAGACGGGAAGGAAATCCATGGCAAGGTCAGCTCCAGAGCCTCAGACCTCTTAATTAGGAAAACCTGGAAAGGCTTCCGACAAACTACAGACTTCATGTCCAGTCACCAGGCAGCCTCCCGTCCAGAACTTGTGCTGCCACTTCCATTCTGAATCCCACCTCTTCCAGCACCTCTATCCTCTGGGACCTTATTCCATTCACTGTCTCGGGACATGTGAAAGTGAAAGTCTTAGTCATGTCCAACTCTTTGCAAGCCTATGGCCTGTAGCCCACCAGGCTCTTCTGTCCATGGAATTCTCCAGGCAAGAATACTGGAGTGGGTTGCCATTCTCTTCTCCAGAGGATCTTCCTGGCCCAGTGATTGAACCCAGGTCTCCTGCATTGCAGGCAGATTCTTTACCATCTGAGCCACCAGGGAAGCCTGTCTTGGACATGTGGCTGCATAAAAATCAAGCTTAGAGAGCTTCACCATTATTTCATATCTTGTTCATAAAAAGGTCAGGATGTCTCTAAAACTTCTCTGACTAATCCACACATTTCCAATACCTGAGATTTCACAAAGGAAAATCCAGTTCTGACATTCATTATACTAATTATCAAAACCATCAGTATTAGAGATAAAAGATGGCTAAGGCACTTGCAGCTGCCTCTGATGGCAGCATTTTGATTAAATGCTACTGATAACCACCACTGGAGTATGTATTTCAGATTAGAATAACTGCCTGCCTTAGGGTCTGGATGAAAAAGAACTGAAACCTATATTTGTGCACATCATGTCTGTGAAAGTATTTTAAAGTAAATTACAGACCAGAAAATAAATACCTTCCTGTTAAAAAAAATCAAGCCCTTGAAACAGGGGACTACACGTAGGATGTCCTTCTGCTCATCTCCTTTTCATTCTTCATCCACAGCTATGCAGCTCCCACCCTATTAAGACTGAATCTGCCAAGGTCGTTTATGACCTAGATGCTAAATGCAGTGTGCCAGGTCCTAGCCCAGTTCCTGAAATACAGTTTTAAAGCATCCATATTCATTTCTATAATTTTAGGAGGAATTAAACATGTCTCAATCCTATTTTTCCCTTACCATATACTCTTTTAATTACATTCCTGAGAAACCTTGATTCAGGCATGACATGGGAGAGTTTGAGAAAGTAATTAACTGGAATATGCCATGTTCATTATTCAGCAAATGAATTCTCACCTCCCATGAAATGATTTGTCAAAAAATTGAAAGTCAGTTTAGTTCATTAAGCCCCCAAGTTCTCCTAAAAATGCTCAGCCTGAGACAACAGAACTATGTAACATACCTGAAATTAATGATACCTAAATGCCTCTGGAAAAAACAGGTAGTAAATATTCTCTCATGGATAAGTTAAGTCCCATATTTTTTTTTTCCTGGCAGAATTAATAGCCTACCAATTGCCAACAAGAAGATTCCTTCTTATTAAATGTATATACTATTTCTCTCTACCTATCAGTTTTAACTTCTCTTCAAAGACTCCAGGTTAAATAAAGGAATTAGAAATGGATAATAGCTTCACAAGGGTATTTTCAGGCATGCAATGTTTAAATGATAATACATCTTGTTCTGAAGCTGTCTAAACCTTAATTCAGTACAAGGAAATGTACAGTTTCCATTTCAATGTATTTGAAGGCTTTGCCTCCTATAGAATGGAATGTTGGGTGTGTCTTTGTTTTCATACAAGTTGGTAATATACATGTGCATGAAATGTGGGATATACCACTAGGAATAACTGCACATTTCTCTTGAGAAGAGATTCAGTTGCAGAGAAATAAGAAATTCAGAGTGGGTTTGAGGAACTGCCAAATCATGAGTAGAAACATGTTAAAAAGATCCTTCTTCTATACATTCTGACACTCAGAATTTGAGAGTCCCTCTGATTATCTTTAAAACAGCCCCATCATCCCCAGAGAGAGTTGCAAGGAGTAGAGAGGATACCTGTGTGAGTAAAAGTCGTCCCCTAGGAAGAAGAGAGACTTAGGCTCTGATGCAAGTAACATTAGGTGCATCTGATCAGTTTCAGACACTGTGCTCCATGCTTTCCCAGACAGCAGTATACAGGGACAGTATATACAGACAGCAGACACCAGGGAAGCCTGTGTAAGTGCATATGTATATATATGTACATATACATGTATAGATATACACATATGTGTGTGTGTACATATATATATGTGTGAGTGTGTACATATGGGCTTCCCTGGTGGTTCAAATGGTAGAATCTGACTGCAATGCAGGACACACAGGTTTGGTCCCTGGGATAGGAAGATCCCCTGGAGAAGGAAATGGCAACTGATTCCAGTATTCTTGCCTGGAGAAACCCATGGACAGAGGGGCCTGGCGGGCTACAGTCCATGGGGTCCCAAAGAGTTTGACATAACTGAGCAACTAAGACTTTCATTCTTCTTTTCACTTCACATATATATATATATATATACACATGTATATATATATACACACACACACACACACCCCTACATATATTTTGCAATTATGTATATATCTTTATGTAAAATATATATGTATATTTATTTTAAAATATGTATTCATTTAACAATCAAATGATTCACCCATCATTTTAATGAACAAGTCAAAGTTCCTGCTGAGATAATACCTAGAATAGGCTTCACAAAATATAGAGGAGTCCTTCTCCCTGGCTGGTTTCCAAGTATCTCTTGCATTGTGATCTCACTATGTACAAGGTGATCTTGGTGTTTAAAGAGAAGTAATCTTTCATGTAACATGACTCCTAAACACCAAATTTCCCCCTTACTGTCTTCTGAAGAAGCAGTAATTCATTGTAGTGTTGGAAATGAAACTAGCTGCCCATTAGGCTGAGCTCTAAGAAGAGTTTTCCCCTAACAGTATGAGTTTACAGCCTATTTCCGACACAAAAAGTGTCTCCAATGATCTTCCTTTAGTTGAATTCTCACAAGAAGCTTGTGAGAAAGAATAGGTTTATTGACAGACCCTCCTACTCTATCTGTAGTAATAACCTTCCCCATCCTTTGGGGAAGGGCCATCCTAACTCCAACCCCATAGTTCAGGGTTTCCAATTAAAATTCATGCAATGAATGACAATGCTGTGTGATTTCATCATCAGAACTTTAAGGGACAAGAGTTAGGCTAAGAAAGTCACACAAGACAACATCACTAGCAAGTCACAGTATAAAGACTTGAATCCACTGTGTCTGACTCCAAAGCCTTCACTTTGAGCCACCAAGGTATACTGGCTCCCAATATACAGAAGTGGTGGCTGGGGTGCCCCGAAACATTTGTTGAGTAAATAGCAAGAAGCGAAGGAGAGAGAGAGGACTGCCCAGTTCACATCTCTGGCCAGGGCTTGGCCTTGGCATCCACATCTGCTAAAGCACAGGCTTGGGGGTTAAATCTGAGCTCCCTACGTGCCCTTCCCCAACCAGGAGACCTCAACACCACGTACCTTCACATAATCTCAGTTTCTTCATGCACTGACTCCTAAGTGTCATCATGAGATTTCAATGAAACAGTGATGTCAAAGACTTGAGATCACTTGCTGATTCCTGATAAATCTGCATAAATGGAGCATGATCGGTTATAACACAGGGAACCACTAGCTCTCCTCTGCATCCTGCCTGCTCTCGGCTGGCTTCAAAGTCCGTGATGTTGGGTGGTGATTTGCTAAACAACGTGGTTCACCGACATTCACTCTTCTTTTTCAAACCCCTTCTTGTTCCCTGCCTAGGCCCCTAGATGTGCAGTGAGAGCCCTGCTTACAGTGAAGACAGGAATCCAGTCACAGCTGCCCTGGAAGCTGCCCTGGAAACTGCCCTTTGCAGTGGGTCACTGGGCCCACACACCTTCCCTTTTGAAGGAGCACAAGCCTTTTCTCTGCAAATAGAAAGGGATCTAAAATATATTTCCAAAATTTTCTGGTCATAGAATTGAGTCTTGAGACATGTTGAAATAACTTCCTAAGACCAAGATGGAGAGCCCCTTGTCCAGGACACCATGTCAGCTGAAACTGTAACTTCTGCATTCCTATAAGTGCTCTGTTAGACCAGAAACATGGAACATCCAGTCAGCCAAACCCCAAATGCCAAGCCAACTCTAGGCCATTTCATCCCATCAAGGATGATGACATGGCCACAGCCAATCTCATATTTTCTATTTTTCTCTTCCCTGTTCTTAATTCCTTATTTTATAAAATCTCTCTGCCTTCTGCCTCCTTGAGAGATTCTCCAAAAGGAGACTGTCTGCTTCATGAAGTGTTAAACAGAGTTTGTCTGTATCACCTAAACTGTCTTCTTGAATCACTTTTTTTAAACAGATATTTGGGGTTATATGCCCAGAGCTATCACCGTGACCTGAGAGAAGCTGTAGGCCTCCTGACAATTATTGGGTCAACACTTCCTATCATCTTCATGTACTTTTATCAGAAGAAGTGACCACTGGTGTGGCTATTTTCTCTAGTTATGTATCTGCTTTCATTTTTAATCATGAGGATCTATTTTTACTTTTGAGAAATATAATACAATCCCTCCCTCAAAGCAATTGTCCATTGACCAAGGAAATAAATTATGAAAAAGTTATAGTGACTTAACTGAGACATTTAAATGAATTGGAGTTGTTTGAATCACATTAACGACTATGTGTCTTTGGAGGATGGTGGTGCATTTGTGCGTGCGACATCTAAGCTATTCAGTGAACAGCCACCAGGAAGCTGCGAATCCCTCACATTAACATCTTGGCGCCTCAGAGACCTCTGTCCTACAGACTGGGAACCAATGTCTACAAGCATTTAACTGAGAATTTGGAGAAGAAAATACCACAAAGTTAATCTGAACTTTATCTCTCTGACTGGTCTATAATTCTACTAATGACTGGCTGGATTTAAAAATTAAAATAATGATAGGGTGACTGTAAATAGAATTGTGTTTTGAAACAAGAAAAACATAAATTTATAGTTGCTTTGGAGTCTAATTTTTATCTACGGTAGACTGATCTAAGTCTTGGCAGGACACTAGACATAATTTGAAACCATGAAGGTATAAACCCAAAGGGAAAAATGATTAAATTATGCTCAAACTGATCAGGGGAGATGGTTGGGGGAGGTTTCATTATTAAAATTACTGAACAGGAAAGTGCCTGCAACTATAATATAAAAGGCAAATTGCAATCACTGTTCTATTTTTCCTCCACTTTCTTTCTTTAGTGCACAAGCAGTTTATACAAAACTCGCTTTTGCATCTCCTGAGTTTCTTATATTTTCACAGAAAAAAAAAATTCCTCCATGTAATAAATTTCTGTAAATGTAAAAAAAGATCATCTTCTTTCTGGCCTCCTTAACTTTCCCTAATACTAAAAGGGTTTCAGGTTTACATAGAGAGAGGGAAAAGAATTCATTTCTCAATCATTAGTTAGGCAGGTGACTGACATTGTTGCTATTTAAAAGAGCCTACAATTTATTCCATGAGTTTGAGTAAACTCCGGGAATTGGTGATGGACAGGGAGGCCTGGCGTGCTGTGATTCATGGGGTCGCAAAGAGTCAGACACGACTGAGCGACTGAACTGAACTGAACTGAACAGTTTATTCCTAGGTGTTTTATTCCTTTTTGTTGCAGTGGTGAATTGTTTCCTTAATTTCCCTTTCTGATTTTTCATTGCTAGTGTATAGGAATGTAAAGGATTTCTATGTATTAATTTTGTATCCTGCAGCTTTATTAAATTCATTGATTAGCTCTAGTAACTTTTCTGGTGGTATCCTTAGAGTTTTGTATAATGAGACAACTGACCTGTATACAGAGAACTAGAAGACACTGATGAAAGAAATTAAGGACAACACAAACAGATGGAGAGATAAATCATGGCCTTGGATTTGAAGAATAAATATTGTGAAAATGGCTATACTACCTAAAGCAAACTACAGTTCAATATAATCGCTGTCAAATCACCAGTGGCAATTTTCAGAAGTAGAACAACAACAACAAAAATTCACAATTTGTATGGAAACATGAAAGACTTCTGAATAGCCAAAACAATCTTAAAAATGGAGCTGGAGGAATCAACTTCCTGACCTCAGACTATACTGCAAAGCTACAGTAATCAAGACAGTATGATACTGGCACAAAGAAAGAAATATAGATCAATGGACCAAGATAGGAAGCCCAGAGATAAGCCCATGCACCTATGGACACATTGACAATGGAGGCAAGAATATACAATGAAGAAAAAACAGCCTTTTCTGGATAGCTATGTGTAAAAGAATGAAATTAGAACACTTCCTAACACAAAAATAAACTTGAAATGGATTAAAGACCAAAATATAAAGCCAGAAACTATAAAACTCTTAGAGAAAAACATAGGCAGAACACCTTTGACATAAATCACAGCAATATCCTCTTTTACCTACCTACTAGAGCAATGGAAATAAACACAAAAATAAACAAGTGGAACCTAATTAAACTTAAAAGCTTTTGCACAGCAAAGGAAACTATAAACAAGACAGTCCTCAGAATGGGAGAAAATAATTGCAAATGAAACAACTGACAAAGGATTAGTCTCCAAAATGTATTAGCAGTTCATGTAGCTCAATACCAGAAAAACAAACAAGAAGACCTAGACAGACATTTCTCCAAAGAAGACACACAGATGGCCAACAAACACATGGAAAGATGCTCACCATCACTCATTATGCAGTCAGTCAGTCACTCAGTTCAGTCACTCAGTCAGAGAACTGCAAATCAAAACTACAATGAGATATAACCTCACACCAGTCAGAATGCCCATCATCAAAAAAGTCTATAAACAATACATGGGAGGGTATGGAGAAAAGGGAACCCTCTTGTCCTGTTGTGTGTGTTAGTCACTCAGTCATGCCCAACTCTCTGCGACCCCATGGACTGGACCCCACCAGGCTTCTCTGTCCATGGATGGACTGGTTAGATCTTTAGGATGATCAAAGTGGACAGAAGAACAACTGCATTGAAATTTACCGAGCAGTCAGTGACAATACGATGTGATTGTCACTGAGTTCAGAAGGCCGCCCTGGCACACATCACCAGTGCTGCCTCAAAGCCCACACTCTGGCACCAAGATGTGTTCTCAGGTCCTCTCTGACAGCGGGAATTGCATGGAACATGCCACGTGCCCTAGACAATGTCCCTGACGCCAAGGGCACAGCAGTGAAAGTAAGGAAATGAGGCAGGCAAACTCCCTTGTGCCGCTCCTCAGAGCCATGGGTTCAGCAGCAGTGGTGCCCCAGGGTCCGAGGAGGGTTACTGCAGCTTGGGAGGAGACGGCAGCAGCTTGGCTCTGATGGAGCCTCAGTGGTCAGTGATAGATTCTCTAGCCGCTTTAGATCAGGACCCTGCAGGCATCAACCACCAGAGGTCTGAGAAGAACTCTGTGACCGTCTTCCTCTGTCTTCAGATATGTGATGAAGTGTCAAATTAATTTTCTTTGGCTGCTGAGCCAAATTACCCCAATTTTAGTAGCTGGAGAAGACTCTTGCGAGTCCCTTGGACTGCAAGGAGATCCAACCAGTCCATCCTAAAGGAGATCAGTCCTGAGTGTTCATTGGAAGGACTGATGTTAAAGCTGAAACTCCAATACTTTGGCTACCTGATGCGAAGAACTGACTTATTGGAAAAGACCCTGATGATGGGAAAGATTGAAAGTGGGAGGAAAATGGGACGACAGAGGATGAGATGGTTGGATGGCATCACCGACTCAATGGACATGAGTTTGAGTAAACTCTGGGAGTTGGTGATGGACAGGGAAGCCTGGCATGCTGCAGTCCATGAGATAGCAAAGAGTTGGACACAACTGAGTGACTGAACTGATTTATCTTATCGTTCTGGAAGTCAAAAGTCAGAAAAAGGATCTTGAGGACTAAAATCAAGGTATTGGAATGACCATATTCCTTTTAGAAGCTCTAGGGGAGAATTTGTTTCCTGCCTTTGACAGCTTCTGGCAGCTCTGTGTCCTTGACTCGCGGCCCTCTTCCACCTTCCAGGCCAGTAATCATATCACTCTGCCCTCTGTTTCCATTGTCCTATCTCTCTCTGTGACTCCCCTGCCTCCTTCTACTTCTTATAAGAATCACTGTGATTACACTGGTAGGATAATCTAGAACAATCTCCCCATCAAAAACCCCTTAACTTTATCACACCTGCCAAGTCCCTTTTGCCACAGAAAGTAACAAATCCACAAGTTCTGGGATTTAGGATCTGGACATCTCTGGGGAGCCATCATTCTGCAGACCACAGCATCATGGGATGAAACTGCAGAGGTCAAAGACAGGGTAAACCAGCAAAAGTGAGGGGAGAGGGGGCAGGGAGACATGAGCCTCCCCCCACCTCTCTTTTGCCATGTGTTGACCTCAGTGCATCTGGAAGATACAGCAGTTGAAAGAATCCTTAGCCTGTAAATATCTGTGGTGAATTTTTGCCTCATCTGGGATGACACTCCCAGTGCTGTGGGACAAAAATTAGTCATGAAATGTCTCCCAATCATTGGTCAAATTCTCAACCCAGAGGAGCAACTGATAATATGTTTGGCATCAGTCCTTGACCTGGCAGCCCCAGCCTCTCAAGTCAGCCTCTCACCCTCCCCTAGCTTGACTCACACTCTCTAAGCTTCCTGGAGGCACCGGAAACTTTTTGACACAGAACTCAAGTTGTATCTCCTTACTGAGGTTCTTGGGAAGCCCACTGAGGTTTGAAGTTAGGTTTTACCTGCTTTGTCAGAAAGAACATAACCCTATGAGTGAAAGTTGCTCAGTTACATCCAACTCTTTGAGACCCCATGGACTATACAGTCCATGGAATTCTCCAGGCCAGAAGACTGGAGTGTATATCTGATCCCTTCTCCAGAGGATCTTCCCAGCCCAGATATCAAACCCAGGTCTCCCACATTGCAGGTGGATTCTTTACCAACTGAGCCACCAGGAAAGCCCATACTGGTTGAAAAATCCCTTGTCTGACTTAGAATAATGTATGCATTTAAAAAAGTGCATACTGGAAACCAATGAGACAGAAAATGTGTTGTGCTGTCAAACATTCTTTCTTAGAAACCTTAGACTCGAGATCGCAGCCACTGACTCTGCTTTTTCTAGCAGCTCCCCAGCCCAGAGACGTGAAGCAGGCACACATGCCTGCCCATGTGCCTGGCCCAGCAGAATGGAGGTGGTGCTTTATGGAGCAGTATGCCAATGAATGACTAAAGCCTTGATGTTTGCTTCCTTGGGGTGCAATAGTTAGGGTGTCTCAGTGGAAGGAATAAGACTGGATTCAGGCCTCCACGTGATGCTCCATATGGTGGTTTTTCAGCTGCTGCAAAGGGATAAAGTCCTCGCTCAGGACACGTGGCCTCTGGGCTATAGAATCTCCGGGGTCTTTGCCAAACCACCACTGCAGAAAGGGTCAGTGCTTGGGGAGCTGACTGCATTCCCTGATCCTAATCATTAGTATTAGTGAAGTCGCTCAGTCGTGTCCGACTCTTTGAGACCCCATGGACTGTAGCCTACCAGGCTCCTCTGTCCGTGGGATTTTCCAGGCAATAGTACTGGAGTGGATTGCCATTTCCTTCTCCAGGGGATCTTCCCAACCCAGGGATCGAACCCAGGTCTCCCACATTGTAGACAGACGCTTTACCGCTTGAGCCACCAGGGAAGTCTGATCCTAATAGAGGCACACATAATAATTTAAAATTTAGGATCACATCTATTGGTTGGTGAAAATGTAATTGCCATTTCGGACCATAAATTTTAAATTATTATAACTAGACTCAAACACATCTTTATTAATCAAAATAGGAACCATTACAATTAGCACATTTTTGCCAATGAGAAATAAGTTTGTTTGTTCCTGTAGCCTAAAAATCCATGCTTTGGGATTCTACGAACTCTAATACCAGGAATTGAATAATACAGAAAGAGTCAGCCAATTTACTTGAGGACCTTTGTTTTTCAAAAGTTTTGTAAAGTGTTTTATTGGTCACGATTCTTTTAAAAGGCATTGAAGATAACCCCCGCCTGCCTGGCTAAAGATCCCAGGGCAAAAGGGAGTGGCTGGCCAGCTGTTAATGGCTGGAGAAAGACCAGAGTATAAATAGGTGCAGCAAGTTGAGAGCCCAAATGCTGTCATAAAACTTCAAGGAAAAAAAAATAATAATAAAGTAAAAAAAAAAAAAAAACAAAACTTCAAGGACTGCTGTTAAAACTAATCAACCTTAACTTGAACCTGTAATTCTGACATAACTATATAAAATGACATAAAACATTTTTTTAAATTTTATTTATTTATTTATTTTTTTATTAGTTGGAGGCTAATTACTTCACAACATTTCAGTGGGTTTTGTCATACATTGATATGAATCAGCCATAGATTTACACGTATTCCCCATCCCGATCCCCCCTCCCACCTCCCTCTCCACCGATTCCTCTGGGTCTTCCCAGTGCACCAGGCCCGAGCACTGTCTCTGGCATCCCACCTGGGCTGGTGGATCTTTCACCATAGATAGTTATACATGCTTGTTCTTTTGAAAATTACCACCACTCCACTTTCTCCCACAGAGTTGCAAAAGTCGTTCTGTACTTCATGTGTCTCTTTTTCTGTTTTGCATTATAGGGGTTATCGTTACCATCTTTTTCTAAATTCCACAATATGTTGTTAGTAATGTGCTTGAAGCATCCTGAAACCACCACTCCTCTTCTGGTCCATGGAAAAATTGACTTCCATGAAACTGGTCCCTGGTGCCAAATAAGTAGGGGACCTCTGCTCTAGAAAGTGTAGGTATTCTGTCTAGCTACAGCCTTGATGCCTGGCCTAATCTTTGGTAAGCATGTGTTTCTTGAAGCTAATCAAGTAGAGGACAGTTTGAGATGGAGGTGGAGAGTCACTTCTCCAAGGTCAGTATATTCAGACCTTCTCTGACTGTTTTGGAGGAACCCAGGGAGCCCCCATGGGTATCAGATGGGAATTTCTCCCTCCCAGCTGCAGAGCCATCCATTGTGGGAAAAATCCAGCAATACCAGGTCTGGAGCTCCATATCCAATCACTGTTGTTCAGTTGCCAAGTTGTGTACAACTTTTTGTGTCCCTGTAGACTGCAGCATGCCAGGCTTCCCTGTCTTTCACTATCTACCGGAGATTGCTCATATTCATGTCCATTGAGTTGGTGATGCCATCCAACCATCCCATCCTCTGTCTTCCCTATCTCCTCCTGCCTTCAATCTTTCCCAGCATCAGGATCTTTTCCAATGAATTGGCTCTTTGCATCAGGTGGCCGAAGTATTGGAGCTTCAGCATCTGTCCTTCCAATGAATATTCAGGTTTAATTTCCTTTAGGATTGACTGGTTTGATCTCCTTGCTGTCCAAGGGGCTCTCAAGAATCTTCTCCAGGACAGGTATTTTATCAAATGCCAAACACAAGTTGGTTTTCTTCTTTCCATTCAGAGTTGCTTTAACACAAGTTGATTTTCTTTCCATTCAGAGTTGCGTTTGCTGATTTCATTAGGCCCCTGAGCTTGGCATCAAGACCAATTAGAAGATAATGACGCTAAAGTTTGGGAGTGTGTAGGGCTAAACGGATAAAAGCCATCATTCTGTAGATCTGAGTGGAGCTTTCTGGCAGGAGTCACTTTCCAGCACCAAAGCCACTGGGACTTTATCTATAAGATGCTTTGACCTTTTAGCTGATATAGCTGCTTCGGTATGATTTGCAAATGTATCTGAAGTTTTTCAGCCATGATCTTGATTTATCCTTTCTTTTTCTCTCTCCTCTGTGTCTTCAGTCAGACTATTCTCTGAGTGTAGTTCCGTTCCATTGGCTGAAGATGTTAGAAGCGAGGGCTGGGTTCAGATCTATCTCGGTCCAGCCTGCTTGCCTCTCGTGATGAAGGAATTCTGTGCAAAGACCTTATCATTGCTGATCTTGGCACATTCCAATGGCCTGACTGTGTGGGCCCCAGACGAGCCCCCACTGTGGCCAGCTGGATGGATGTCACCAGGGAAACCCTCTCATCTCAGAGGGTCACTTCCTTTCTCAGGCTACAGCCTCGAGCGCGGTGTCGACTGGGGCTGGGAAAGTAGGTTGAAGCAGAACTGGAAGGGAACGAGGCAGAGTGCATGTGGAGGTGTCTGCGATCCACAGTGCAACAGATACCTCGTCTCTGCTGAGAGTGACTTTGGAATTATCTCCGTTTGTCTTCAGTTACTGAACGTCACGTGCTGTGGTTCCAGCCATGTAATTCACCCAAATCTGCACAGATGAACTGGCTTTTCACATCCAAATGTCTTTTCTAAGAATAAGTGTATTTCTATCTTGTGGTCTCATGTCTCCAAATATTGCCAAGTGTGTATGCCCAGGGTGTGGATACAGTGGGGCCAAAGCTGAGCTGCCATCTGCATGCAGACATGTTCCTTATACGTCCTCCTCTGCCAGTTTGCTGCCTGAAACCCTCAAATGGGAAACAAAATTTTTAATTCTACCATCTGAACCAAGGACTCTGCCAAGAGGAGAAGATGGAAAACATCCCACGAAGATTATAATGATGTGCAGATTCTTGTCTGAGGTTAAGCTTTGTAGGCAATTGATGGTGGGGAGGGGCAAGGAGTGGCCAAGAGCAGGAGGGTCCTTGGGTCCCAGAAAAAACAAGAGGAAATCCCATCGACAGAGGAACCTGGCGGGCTGCTGTCCATGGGGTTGCAAGAGTCGGACACGACTTAGCGACCAAACCACTATCGCCGCCATCTAGGAGGGCACCAAAGGGACAGGGAGGAAAATGAGGACAGCATCACCTAGGCTACCCCTTGCCTGGCTTATCAGTGGATGAGTCTATCATCGGCAGAGCAGGCCTGCAGGCAAGGATGCTCCATGGATGGGAAGGTGCCTGTCTCCATTCCAAGGTCAATAGCACACAAAACTGGATTTGTGTCCAGTTCACCCTGAAGTTTGCTGGTCATCCCACGTACAGCAGAGCCCAAAGGAGCTGACTCAATCAGGAGATCCAGTCCCATGTAGCTGGTTATAGACACAAGGACATGGCCATTGGTTTCCAAACCTTTGCTCCTGATGGATACCTTCAAGGGCAGGTATCCACAGGCCCATGACCAACCTGGGTCTCTAGGTAGCATCTACTCTTGATCCACCCATCTGACCCATTCCACCAAGTTCCTCCGCCACCCTAGCCGAAATAACCTTTAACATAGTCCAGGCAGAGGATCTTATCAGAAAGAGGGTTTCTCTGCCCTGTGATTTCTGTCTCTGTGCCTGACTTAACCAGGCGAGCACCTCCACAAGTCTGTTCTCCTTGATGGCCCTAGTGTGAAGCAAACATAAAGGACCCACGTGTAGCCCCTTTTCATAATCATTTCTGAACGCTTTTGCCAACAAATACAGGCAGAGCCCATGGTGTGTAAGTACAATGGAAATTCAAGTATTGAAACGACTGGGGATGGACTTGATCTAGACCTGCGGCCATGCTGAAGAGACGGATCCCAGCTGGTTGACCCTTCAGCTTGGAAAAAAACTGCAAGAGTTTCCCAAAGTCCTGGAACCACCAGCTGTATTCAAAATATTGTGCCTGTTCTATTTACAATAGCCTATTTTAGTAAGTATTTTATTTATAATTTATTTACATGGAAGCAACCTAAATGTCCATCAGTAGATGAATGGATAAAGATGTGGTATATATACAATGGAATTGTATAAATGTATAAATGGAATAGAAAGAATAAAATAATGCCATTTGCAGCAACATGGGTGGGCCTAGAGATGATCATACTAAGGGACATCAGTCAGAAAGACAAATACCATGTGATGTCACTTATATGTGGGATCGAAAATATGACACAAAGGAACTTATCTATAAAACAGAAACAGAATCACAGACGTAGAAAACAGGCTTGTGGTTGCCGAGGGGGTGGGGGTGGAGGAGGGATAGAGTGAGGGGGTTAGCAGATGTAAGCTAATATATATAGGATGGATAAACAACAAGGTCCTTCTGTATAGCACAGGAAATTATATTCAATATCCTGTGATAAACCATAATGGAAACGAATATAAAAAGAATGCATATATATGTACAAAATCATTTTGCTTAACAGTATTTAGCTTCACTATCAACATTTGTTTCAGCATAATTAAAGCCATTTCATTCCTTAAAAAAATGGACAATCTTATATTCATATTTATGGTCTTAGTTCCAGAGTGCCTTTTAATTCTTTACCATTTCATCTTTTTTCTTTCTTTTAAATCATGTAACATATGGAAAGAAAATGGAAAGATTACTCACTTGACTGGAATCAGGTTTGAAATCACTCTGAATATATTTCCTAACGCTTCCTCATTGATTGCCTTGGAAATAAATAACCCCAAGTGGTAGCATCATATTTATATTTCTAAGCTAGGAGGATTTCTCTTATTACTCTGCTTCTAAAATAAATTCCCAAGAAAGTGCGTTAAGTATCAAAATAGCGTTTTCAATATCTGCCAACCTAATGTTCACATCTCAGCAAGAAAGCATGTAACCAGTGAGTAAACTGCCTCTTTGTCAAACAGAAATGTGGCAAATTCTAAGGTGGCTCCTTTTCAACTAAATTGTCTCAGCACGCAGAGCAGCAGGGAGAGGGTTTGCTATAGGACACGGGCAAAAACCCAATCTTTAGATGATTTTTCCAGGAGGGTATTATATTAAGTTCCAGGGAGAAATGATGAGATATTCTCAGTGAAATGGCACATTTTCTTTCAGAATCACCCGCTCCATTTAAATGCATTTGCTCCTCCAGAATGCGTCCCCGATGGGCCACTGGGTCACACACGGAGTCCCCGGGATGCAAATGAATTCTGTAACCTGACTGGCTGCTCCCGATTTCCAGGAGGCCTGACCTTCTCTGGATGCACCCCGACTCCACATACATGCTTTTTAAGAGACACGATTTTGTCTTGTCTGAGCACAATATAATTAGAAAGCAATCTGGCCCACCCACGCAGCTGCCAGGGTCACTTGGCACGGCCTCCACCTGCCTCTGATGGGGTTGCCCTGGCTGTCCTTGGCTGTCCTCCGAGACATCTCAGGGCTCAGGGATCCCGGGCGGCGCTTGCCTGGAGCCCAGGCTTGGCCAGACTCACAGAGAGTCAGGTGTTGTCTGCTGGGAGCCCTGGCGGTTAGACGGGATGGAGCCCACAGCAACCGTGTTCCACGTGGCCTTGGGCAGCATAAAGGAGCCTCAACCACCTGACATGAGCTGCCCACCACTCCACCCAAAGGCAGACGGCTTCCCGGGGCATGTGCAGGCAGGCATGCTCAGTCACTCTCCTTCTTTGTGACCCCATGGACCGTAGGCCTCCAGGCTCCTCTGTCCATGGGGTTTTCCAGGCAAGAATACTGGAGTGGGTTGCCATTTCCTCCTCCAGGGGATCTTCCTCATCCAGGGATTGAACCTGTGTCTCTTGCGTTGCAGGTGGATTCTTTACCACTGAGCCATGGTGGCAGCCAACCAGGAACACATCCAAACCCCAATCCCTTCATCCCATCACTCACAAACTTTCTCTGCAGCCTCTAAATCCCAGTCCCCCAGTCCCCCTTTTAACCCAGCTATTTCTCTCTCCCCCAATAAGACCCCATGCCCCATCAAACCAGCCTTTTCTTTCTGCTCTAAATGACCTAAAATTTCTGGTCTCTGTCCCCAAACACTTTAACAGCCTCAACAGTTATTTCCATGCTCAATTTCACATCCTCCAATTCAAGTATTATTCTATAGCCAGATTTCTTTTCCAAAAACATACCTTTTGTCATGTTACAATGTCATTCTCCTGTTCACAGACTTCCAGTGGCTTCTCATGGTCTCAAGTTTCCTTAGTTGGGTGCTTTGGCCTGCTGGCTATTTGTGTAAATAAAGTTTTATTGGCACCTAGTCACTCCCATTCATTTACATACTGTTTATAGCTGTGTTGATGCTATGGTGGCAGAGCTGAGTCATTGTGACAGACCCTACATGGCTTGGAAAACCTAAAATATCATTTGTCTCTTTATAGAAAATATTGGCTGACCCCTGCTCTAAAATGTGGTCCCAAATTTCCTTTCCAGTTTCATGTCTTTAGAGCCTGGGCTCTCCTGCCTTTCACACCTTGATTCCCACTAGTCCACTCTCTG